>NC_050595.1:18845000-19087500 GCF_013368585.1 Megalops cyprinoides | reverse complement strand
AACGTCACCCTTTTCACATCAGCGCCCGATCTCTCGTGGACGTCTGGAACATGGCCTCGAAAGATGAATTACGTGACAAAAAAATTATTTTTGCCGCTTTGTATCTTTGAAAAGGCCATAACTCAAATCTCAAAAACAGTCTTTATGACTCTCTATTCAATTCATCCTGCAGAAGGACTGTGTGGTCAGCCTGACCACATCCCTTAGGTAGACACGTAACAATATCAGATAAAGTAAGATTTAACTCAAATCATACTTAGGGTTTTGGTGCGTATGAGTTCCTGCATGCTTGATGCTGGCTACAGGAAGTTAAAGCAGTCACAAAAATACAATTACATATGATAAAAATAGCAATTATTATGATACAAAAGGCACAAGCCAACACCTACAGGAAAAGACCCAATTATACAAAACAGAACACACACAAGCATACTCACAAGCATGTACCCAATATTCGACCACATGCATACAATAATTAGTCTTCTTGTCAGCTATAAAGAATTGTGTAGGCTATAATGCAGCTAAACGTGAATTACTAGCTAAGAATCTACGATCCTGCCAGCTATGCTACTTTTATCTATCTGGAGTTTAAGCTCAAGCGGAAGGTGGGTACTCAGTGGAACCCAACTGAGACCAGGCCTTGGTTACATTACCCTCAAAGGAAACAGCACACTGTTGCAACTTCGAGTTTGCATTCATTTCACCAAGGTCTAGATCAGTTAAACAGCCTAATGTGCCTAAATCTAAATTTAAATCTGAAACCACAACCGTTGTTTATGCAACAGATGAGCTTTCAATCCGTGCTAATAAAGCAGAGGATTTCCTTCTTTGTGGATGTGTTTTTGTGTATTGAGTGCAGATAAATATGTAGCATAAAAGAAAGCGAGCGCAGGCAAGCCCTCAGCGGAAAAATGAAGAGATTGATGAACACGAGCTGGTTCATTTGCGGTTGCCGCTGATGTTGTCTGTGACGGGAACAAGCACTGTGTTCAGCCAAAACACTCTCAACATCAGCATGGGTGCACAAAAAACACAGTGATTTCACCCAGCATTAATTGCATATCTACCCAGCTGTGGTTTAGATGGCACGCCAGCAGCAGTCTGGATCTGGTTACCATGTAGCGTGACACTTCCACAATCTTTGTTTGTAATCTGTGGTTTGCAAGGATAAGAATGGATGACAAGGAGCAGCAACCATCGATAGGCCGATGTGCCCTGCCGATACTCAGCTGATAGAGAGCAGGAACACTCCATATTTAACAAACAAAAACCAGCAGCGTTCGCTCTAAAAGGTCAAGAAGCTACACCGATGCGGTGCATGTTCTCTCCACTGCACATAGCGCGCCCACACATCACTTGATGCCGGTTGCCTTTTTGTTTGTTCCGAATCGTCGTGGTCTTTCTTAACTCACAGCATCTGCAATAAATGTCATTTAAAGAGCTGTCTGTGGGACATCATGTTCAACGAGCATTTTCACATATCCAATTTCCATCTAATGTGCAGAGAGGTAAATTAATTCAAGTTATAGAATTGTACAATGGGTTATTGGGAAATAACGTTCTGCTGTCCAGCGCTGTCTATACTCCTTTTAGTTAACACATCCCTAGTGATTTCCTCGCATGGTTAATTCTTGGTGAGTCTTTTTTTTTTTCTGCAAATAATACATGAATGACATTTAATTTCCGATGAATATATAAAGCAATTTTTCAGCAGACTGCACAGTGATTGTTTATTTTATAATTTATGAGGAGAAATAAAAATTAATTCCATGCAATCTAAATATTTTAATAAAGTGTGCTTCTTCAGAATAACCCTGTTGTGTGGACCCTATTGATTTTACTTTTTATCGATGAGTTTACACTAAACCTGTATGTCGGACTACTGCCCTTTCAGAGCCTTGCTAAGAAAGTCAGTCATTTGTTGCAATACTTGCTGCGTTGTAGGAACACAAAAGAAGCCATCGCTGGGACTATGGTGCTGAGGGGACTGAGAGCAGAGGCAGATTACTGTTGTTGAATAAGACAGATCTCTGTGTGTCCCTCTTTCTGTCTGACTCTGTGACTCTTTCTGTCTGACTCCTCCATCACCCCCTCTCCCTCTCAGTGCGTCTCAGAGATAAAAGGCAGAAAGAAACGCATTTCACTCTGTCGCACAGCCCTTTTGTTTGGGTGCTGCCCGAGAGAGCCAGCGCCAAATCTCTCAGAATTAGACGCAAAAAAGAGAGAAAAAGATCGTGGCACGGTGCTAACTTGCGATTATTTGAATTATTTCTCCAATCATGCTTAGCAAAGCTGCAGAGGTGCAAGGTTTTCGGTCTCGTTTCGCCTTCCCCGGGCTTCAGCGTCGGTGCAGTGTCAGTGGTTTGTGGAAGTTCTTGGCCAGCAAAGATTTTTAATTATGAAATTACCCAAATACCAATCAGTCCAGCCAGCCCCCCCCCCCACCTTCTCTGTCTGGCCCAGCAGGAGATGCCATTAAAATACTCCATGCAGCCCCCTCCTCCCTTTCCAATCAAACCTCGGATGTGACTTGCCCTCACTTTCCGTCCTCATTAAAATTCCACAACACTTTCATCATTATTATTATTATTTATTTCATTATTATTATTATTTTTTATATCACACTCCCACTCCATGCAGTGAGGGACCGGTCTCCATGGAGGAAGGGGAAGGCATTCACCCCTCCGCCAGACCCCCGCCGCTGGCCCGACCCCAGACGTGAACTTACACTCCCTCCCCACCCCACCTCACCCCAGGACGGTCTGTCTGGGTCAGAGGGGCCACCAGCAAGCCCCTCTGTGCAATCTGCCTGTACCCCCGGCCTCCTCGGGGTGTGAGACAGCCCGTGCGGACTTCTAGCTGAATGCCTTGAATGTGCTTAGGGGGTGATCCTGTGACACATCACCTTTTCATTAAATGAGCAACACAGGGGTTGCCAGGATTGCATCTTGACCGTTGCGGCATGCCGTTATTCCCCCAGTAAATGAGTTTTAATACCACAGTGTTTCACTGAGGCCGTGAGCACACATGAAACTAAATGCCAGTTGTTCAGGGTGGGCGTGTGTCTCAGGTCCTGTGGATGAAGCCGTCTGCGAGTCACTGGCAGGTCACTGTCATCGAGAGAGAGAGCAGTGTTCTGCTCTGTTCTCACCTCGTCACAACCCCCCAAACCCCCCCCCACACCCCCCCACCCCAACCCTCCTGCTGGCCAGGGAGGTGGGGGTGGGGGGAACACAAGCGATGCTCCACTTCATGGTTTCCACTTCACGCTCGAGCAGTGGCGAGATTCGATTACCGTCGAGAGCTGAACAGCTTTGTCTCTCTGAGAGAAGCAGATTAACTTCAGAGCCCGAGCGGCAAAAAAAGAAATCAAATAAAATAAATAGGTCTCATTGGGCATGGGGGCAGGGGATTGGGCATCTTCAGAGAAACAGAGGTTTGCCCTTCCAGGGATTACAGTTTCTCTGAATCAGCTGTTTTTTTTTTTTTTTACAGAGGAGTTACTGGTGCAAAGGAAATGTTTAGAGAGAGTGCACTCATTGCACAAGAGACAGAAGTGAGTAGTTACCTTTTGCACCTCCTCCAACTCAGACAGGTGAGGAAACACAGCAGACGTACTGCAGCTTAGAGTATTTTTTTTTTTGTCTGAGCGCTTTGAATCAGACAAAACGCAGAATCAATAATGCTTTTTCTTTTCCATCTACTCTTTGATGCCACTTCAAAAGGCCAATGGATAGCCCTCTGGAGGGATCCACAGTGCAGGGAATGTTCTATAAGAACTGGACTTGTTTTTTGATGAAAGCACAACAACAACAACAGAAACACAAAACCCTTTCTCTTTTACAGCCACTTGTTCTTGGCTTCTTGGTCCCGGCCTTCGGATGCGCCGAGGCTCCTGGGGCTGCCCTGAGCAGGGGCCCATCCAACAGCTGGCCTGCTTGGAGAGGGGCTCAGTACCCCAGACCACACCTCCTCAGGACCCAGACCATGCCCATCGGTACCCCAGACCACGCCCCCTCTTTACCCTAGACCATGCCTTCATAGTACCCCAGACCACGCCTCCTCAGTACCCCAGACCACGCCTCCTCAGTACCCAAGAGCGTGCCTCTGCAGCCCAGCCTGCGGCATTGGTCAGACGCACTGCAGAGGAGCTACTTCTGCAGCCGCAACCAAAGGAAAAACAACTTCCTTCTCTGAAACTGAAGATCAGAGTTAACCGTATAGAGCTGCTGGCGAAGGCCACTTAGTATGCATTATATTTAGAGGGCTTAGCGCCGTGCTAATGTTAGGGATCCGTGCCCCGGATACTGTGTTCAGGCATTCTGCACTGGTGCTCCCAACAACCTCTGAACACCAACTATGGCACGGCATCTTCTAATCTATGACCGTGAATATTTCCTCATCTGGCTGCCGCTCACATCCAGAGAGATTTACAATATCTGGACAAGTCTGGTCAAAATACATTCAATACAAGAACAACAACAGCACGTACATAGCAGCCAGTATCACAGAAAATACTGTAAGCATTTATCTGAACAACAGTGCAAGACCACAAGAATAACAAAGAAATTATCGAGACTATATCAGAGCCACAACAAGATTACAACAACAATATTTCAAAGCCACATTGCCTTTTTAGTGTGTTTATCTGGTGCCAAACAGTGACCCATGAGATCAAACCACCGTAGTCACAGCGATGAACCTGCAAGAGCTACGTTACACTGTTTTGTATTAGGGGCTGGAGGGATTAGATGGTAAGTGACAGATATAATGAAACATCCCAGAGCTGGGAACCAGGCTTAAGTCTGCGCAGTGGCTGGTGGAAAGCAGGTGTGGGCTGCATGGCCACAGGAACTAACAGTCGACCAGAGAAATGACTACACTTACATTTATCAGTAAAGAAATATCCGTGTATAAAACAACTTTTTAAAGCAGATGTCCATGTCAACTGTAACATTTAACGTTTAATGTATTTATAAATATGGATAATTTTACAGAAGCACATTTAGTAAATGTGCCTTTCATAACAGTACAACAGCAACGTCCAACGTCAAATCTGCAACCTTCTGGTGACGTGTCCTGAGACCGGAGCACAGAATCTAAAGAGACAGAGCCACCCTAGAGACGCTACAGGTCACATGTAGCATTTTTAGTGGCAGTAACAAATATTACAGGGAATGACTTTAAATAAACAAGAATATGACCCATATGGAAAATATGTCACATTCCGTACAGCTATGCCCATAAAGATAAAACCACATACAGGACAAAGTAGCTGCCAATGCAGGGGTAAAGTGAGAAATTTAGGACCAAACACTGGGAGAATATCTTAGGAAAGAAATATAATGCCTGAATATAACTGAGCTAAAATAACTCAACAGGCATCACGGTAATTAATCATTTCGGATACAGCTAAGGATGGATGCTGTCCTCCGGATCTGGTTTTAAGTTTGATTGATCAGGCAAACCTATGTCGGTAATGACCACAGTAAATCAACACAAAAACCGTCCAGACGGAACAAAAAGCAAGAGGATGCTCTTTTTTTTTTGCGTCTGAGTCTTTATTTGTCTGTGCTCCAAACTGTGATTGGAAGTAGACTGACCACCCCATTGAGACGTTATACAAAAGAAAAAGAAAAAAAAAAAAAAGCAGAGGACTTTCTCAAGACACGTAGTGAAAATCGGAGCACGAGGCCAGGAGAGAAACCTATTCCAAACCGCGACTCCAAACTACAGAGACGATTCTGGGCCAGACCGTGCTCTCTGCAGAGGTGCGCTGTGAATGGAAAATCCATATTTTCAATGGGCAGTCAATACCTCGTTAAGCAGCCCTTCCACACTCGGGAAGGCAATGGCTTTCTCAGAAGGAGGTAGGGTGACAGGGACAAATTTCAGGCACTTTTGTAAAGGGGCAGAAATGACGCCTTTTTTCAGAGTGGCACGATACCCGCCTGGAGAAAGTTCTCGACAAACGACAGTGAAAAACAGATTGCGCCTGCCCTCGGGCTGCAGTTGTAGGCTTTTCATTCTTAATTTCCACCTTTTAACACCGTAGCACTGGAAGGACCGCAGGACCTGAGCGGTTCAGTATTCATAGTCTTTCAATAACCAGGCATTGAAATGATTAAAATGACCAACAAAAAGGGCTGTATGCCTTCAAAGATCGAGGATATTAATAAAATGAATATCACAGCATGCAATACATCTAGTGCTAACTGTTCGAAAGGAATGTAATTAAATAAAAAAATACATTACATTTTTTTAATGTAACTGTCTGACAAAAGCAACAATTAATCATGTTAAATATCTGGCCGTGACTTCATTTTTCAGGTCATCTAAATCATATCCCACCGCCTATCTGGGATAATTAATAAGTACCTCCTGATATAATCACTGGGTTTATTTCATCCCCCCGGTGACCTGCGATTTATGTTCACCTTAATCTGCGGTGATTTTTCTCTGTGCCCTGTGTTCCGGGCTGCTAACAGGATAATCTCGTTAACCTCCACCATAACGAGCGTGAACCCTGCACTTCAAGCGAGGGGGTCGCGATCCACCCCGTCACTTACGCAAGGGGACGGGATTTGCAAAATATGATGGAGACGTAAGAAAAAATTGACAAAATTGAGATATAATTATTATAATCCTAACAGACTCTACTGTGCTGTGCGTCCCGCGCCTCATTTGTATTGGCTTTGTTCTGAAGCCACTGAGAGGTGATTATTGCAGTCTGGCGGGCACTGCTCTGCTTGCACACAGTGTCCTGTAAACACAACGGCTACAGTTAAATGCATTTTTTGCCGTCAGCCATTTCCAGCAGCCTTAAAACATGCAAGGTTTTTCCGCGCAAGCGTCCTGCAAGTTTTTGCGGGCGAGTGTCCGGAATGCACCTTTGTTTCCTGCCTTTCATCGCATCCTGTGTCTTTCCTTTAATGATCAAATTAATATTGGGAATATTCATCTTTAATTTTGCTGAGCCAGGCAGCCAATTTGCATGCCGTAATGAGAGGGATGTTTCCGTTAATGGTGATTAGGAGCTTGTGAAGGCTCACTGTACATGGCTCTGAGACTTGGAGGCGGGGGGTGGGGGGTGGGGGTGGGGGGGTCCTCGGTCTTTGTGAATAGTGGAGTGACACAGACATGAAGGAATGGAGCCCGGGCGCAGTGTCCAAAGTCGCGTATTGCGTTATAATCGAGAGCCTGTCATGACAAACAAACGCTGCTCGCAGGAGATGCTGTGGCTCGTGGACACACAAAGAAACTGGAAATTACCAAAAAATGACAGTGCTGGAAAGAAAAAAAACAGCTGGCATGCTGAATTAGGGGGTGTTGTTTTGTTCCTCTCTACTCCAGCAGAGAGGGGGTTGTGTCGAAAAGCACACTCGTTTGAGCGAGGCATTGTGGTGTGGAAGGAAAAGAGGGAGGATGAATTTGAGCTTAACATTCAGGTTATGTGCTAAATGACCGCATAACTGCACATGCATGGTTAGCTAGCTCTTGAGAATGTACTGTACGCAACATGCTGTATAGCAAGAGACGAGGCTGCTTTGCAACGCCTATGGAGTACAACCCTTCAGGTTGCTGTCTGAAGGGCCTCTGTGAGCCAATGTCTGACATATATGTGACCAAGTGGTAATTGTATACAATAATTACCACAGAATATTTAGAGTTCATTTATTTTATTTCTGAGGGCAAAGTTTTTTGTTACGTGTTTTGGTCACTAGTGGGCAGGGCAGCACGGTTAGAGATGGGCATGCCTAGCGGAAGTTGTTTTTGTGGCTTGCATCAGCGGGGAAGTAGCATGCAGATTTTCTTTCAATGCGGTGTTTAAGTAAGTGCCATGAAACTTTGTAATAACCACTGTTCCAGTGTATAAAATGTTTGTAAGGTTACGAGTTATACATGTTCCCAAATCTAGACCTAAAGTGTTTACGTTCTACATAAAGTGTTGATGTTAGACGGATGTGTGTGAAAAATGTTTTAAGTTTCTGTGTGCGTTACATATTAGCCGGCTTATGGTGGTTTTCTTTGATTTGTACAGATACAGGCCACTGCCGTATTTTGGGTGTTGCAACTTTTATTTTACTTGTAAAGCCAAAGTTTCGCCATCCAATTCTAACTCGAAGTAAAGAACCCCGAAGAAACTTTTGTGTCCTGTGTCTTCCTGGATCCGCAGGTTACATATAATTTTCTTCCACCAAAAGAAGCAAATGAAAAGTAAGTAAGTGAATAAATAATTACCAGAATATACCAGTGTTTTCGATCTGTGCATTCACTTCACTTTACCAGTTTTAGTCACTTTGATCTGGGGTTTTATTTCCTTTAACAGTTCTCGTTTTTTTTGATCAGGGTGTTTTCTTTTTCGGCGACCTGCTGTATTTGTCCCCGGAGACGAGCAGCTGTCAGAGGACTCGGTGTCAGATGGTCTGCTCTGGATCGAGGCATTATGCCTTTCATAGTGTTCTCACTGACGGGCCGATCGAGGGGATTACGACCGAGCCACGCTCAATCACTGCATTTAACCGAGACCGTGTCCCAAAAGCCTTTCGCCATTCTGCATTTAATCATTTTTAATAATAACTAGATTACTATGAGGAATAAATAATAATTTCCCATTATTCCATCTCTAAATTTCCAACTCAATGCAAAGTAAAAAAGACACCTGAAAATGTAACGCAGATGAATGCGTACACACACACACACACACACACATCTCTCTATGTGTAATGCGGAGGCCCTCGGCTGTGTGACGGGAGGACGACGCTCAGGGTTTGTGGGTGTAGTGAAGCTGGGAGGCGGTGGGGAAGTTGAATGGTGGAATCCATGGTGCTTTTTTCCATTTCCAGCACAGTGCGGATAATGCGTGCTGACAGCTGGCCTGGCTCACTCTGGGAGAGGGATGGTGCAGGTGGAGCCAGAGCTGCAGGGGGGATGATGTTGTGGCTATAGTGACTGTGTGTGTGTGGAGAGGGGGGGTGGGTGCTGGGGGATTAAGCATGCTCTATCCAGTGCGCTGGATCTTCATCGCCGGGATGCAATAAACAAGCCTCGTTTCCATGGTGGACCGTGCGCACCCCAGGGCCGGGAAAGTGGGTCAGTGGAGCACAGAGCTCCGATATCTGCCCCGGAAAAACCGGAGAGCCCGGCGTTAGCGTCCCGGTACCGAGATCGAGCGAACCACACAGTGACTCTGCTGTGCATCTTCTCTGACAGCACAAAAGTCATCTGGAACAACAGGATTTTGCGCACGCATGTGTGTGTGCTTGTGTGTGTGTGTGTGTGTGTGTGTGTGTGTGTGTGTGTGTGTGTGCATGCGAGTGTGAGAGAGAGAGAGAGGGACACAGACCCTCCTCCCCCTCCACAAACACCAACAGCTACAGCAACTTGCAGCAGTCTCAAGTGCTGATTGTGCCATTTATGCCTTCATCATAAAATACACACTTTCAGTAATACTGTGATATAATCCGAAAACACACTGTCCAAGCAGGGGCTTATTTAATCAATGCCACACATTACCCAGCACATAAAGAACACAGCTCAATAAAAGCTGTGTGCACAGCAAAATCCCCTTAATGCCGTGATTTTACACGGCTGACAGAAGCGCGAGAGAGCGCTCTTGTCATCCATTCAGAATTTACTAACTTCATTACCTTCTGGTGTAAACAAAGCTTGCAACTCAGGCAGAAAAACAGAAAGATTGTCACAGCTTAATTCCAAGGTAATGAACACATTTAAAGGCAGTCTCTTCTCTCTCTCTCCCCCGCTTCCCCCCTCTCTCTCTCTCTCTCTCTCTCTCTTTCTCCTGAAACGGAGAGTTGGCAGATTATGAACACCAAAGACAAGCGCACCCCCTCCACCCCCCCCAACCCCTGCTCCACCGCAAGCGCACACGACACACTGAACTTACTTCTACTGCCTACAGCACTGTGTAACAGCATGCAATCTCGTCTTACCTTTCATAGCTGAAATCACAAAATACATCATTGAGTTCCAAGTCCATAGGAGAGGAGTATCGGCAGTGCACAGCCCTGACTGCTGTCTAAGCAGCCGCTGGCCAGCACGGCTCCTTCTCAGCCTCAGTGCATGACCACATGAGAATCCATGTGACTGTGACATCATCAGAGGGGCCCGCCCCTAACAGCCCGACCCCCCCCAGCTCTGAGTGGCGTGGCAAGCAGCCACTCAGGTGCCTGTGGGGCGGGGCCTGGCTGGATAGCTGGAGGACTTCCCACTGACTGCAGTACTGAGCCTTGTGCGTCTGGTGCCAGCAGACAGAGCGCAGGCGGCTGTATCACTGCTTATCTCTTTCAGGAGAGTAAAGTCATAACAGTAGCTGGAGCAGACATTTCCTCTGTCTCTCTCTCTTTCTCTCTCTTGCTATTTCTCTATTTCCTCTGAGAAGGAGACAAATGTTGGAATGCAAAGAAAAAAAAAGAGGAAGTCTTTTTTTTTATCCGTTTCTCGTTTCTCTGGTACCAAAGTCTCTCCTCTCCTGCACCTGATAAATATATACATGCATTCATTTAAATAATCAGAGAGACAAGATCTAGAGAAACTCTCCAGATGTTGGAGTGCCGTGTTTTTTCCTCTCAAGGGGGCTGGCGTCTTTGAGACAGGCAGCTCTGAGTTTTTGCCCTCACAGCTAATTACCCAGAACTCATTTCCCCTCACCCTTCCAGTAATCAGAATAGCGTGATTGGCCAATCTCTGACAGCAAGCATGGTGCATCATGGGAAGGTGACAGAGAATACAGACAGAGTTTGCCTCTGCGTAGACTGACGACTCAAACACAAACACACACGCGCGTGTGCACGCACACACACAATCACATACACATGAATACACATGCAGACACATATGCAGCCATACTCTCTCTTGATCTCTCTCTCCCTTCCTCCCTCTCACTCATACGGTAAGCTGATCAGATTCCCGCCACAGCTGGGTCCCTCTGATACAGTATTCTGGCTCTGCCAGCAGCGTGGCTCCATTTTGAATTCCCATTAATAAGCTGCACACACACACATACACACACGCGTGCACACACACACACACACACACACACACACACACACACACACACACACCGCCACGCAGCATTCTCTCTGCCCCGAGATAAACATGTCCGTGCTCCTGTCCCCTTTGTTTTCAGCCACTGATCGACAATAATCCTCTTCTCTCACTTTCACATTCACTTTATTTCTATCTTTAATTTCTTTTTATAAGGTGATTTTTTTTTTTTTTGTTGAGTCAGTTGTCAGTGACTCACTGGTGCATCCACATCTATAAAGAGCAGATCTTGTTGATTCCCGTTCCTCCTAAAAAAAGCACATCATCATCACAATTATTACACATAAGGAGGGGGGGAGAAAAAAATCATCGACAGACATGACTTTCATCTGAGCTTGCAGCAGGCTGATGGTACGCTACCACACTGAACCGTGCGCTGCATAAAAGACGCAAGGCTGTGTTCTCACAGAGCTCTGCCACATTCCCCCCCCCCTCTGCTGAGGCCACTGACGTACAAAAACACATCACACGTCTTCAGCTCCCAAAGAGTAGCTCTTTGAAAACTGACTACCTTATTATATGTACTAAAAAAGCAGCTCTTTGAAAAGCGACTACCATATCATGCATGCTACAAAAGCAGCTCTTTGAAAAAAAAAGGTGACTACTGTGTTACGTTTGCTCCTACAATGCCAGCGCAAGCCTGCCACTGTGTAAATCACAATCTAGAAGCTCCTTTTGACATAGGTTGTCTCTCTTTTCCACACAAATGACTTGTGTAATTAGAGTGATGGCGGCGTGCTTCGGTCTGATTAGACAGCACGCTGCTTCGCAATACAGTTCCTTTTAAACGGCAGGCCTCAGGCAGCTTGTGAAACTGCCCAGCGCCCCTGACGGAGTTTCCGCTGCTGTCCTTTTCAGGCAACGGTGAGGATATGCCTCTGTGTGCAGGAGTGTGGGGCGACAGTAGAAACTCAGTCTTCATCAGAGAGAACTTATGGCTGCACCTAAAACTAGCATTCTGCTGGCCCTGAGACTGTGTACGGCTGCTCCTAAGACTCACGTACACAGCAGCTTCTCAAATCGACCCAGAGATGGCCATGAGATACAAAGAGCTTAGAGCTCACTGCTGGTTATCAGCGAAAGGAAAGGATTTGTGTGTGTGTGTCTGTGTGTGTGTGTGTGTGTGTGAGTGAGAGAGAGAGAGAGAGAGAGAGAGAGAGAGAGAGAGACATTGTATGAATTCAGCCAAATGCCCAAATGTTATGTTCCCTCGCACATTTCTATGCAGTATTGCAATTATTGACAACAATGCCTATGGAATTGAACTGAAAATTGGGAGAGAGAGAGAGAGAGCAAGTGTATGAGAGAGACACAGAGAGCAAAAGAGGCATGGAAAGACAGAGAGACAGAATGCATGAGAGAGAGATATATAGAGATACAAGGAGGGAGAAGGAGAGAGAGAGAGAGAGAGAGAAAGCATGTTGCATAAGTCGCTTTTGTTTTGAGTCCAGAAACAGGACCCAAACTGTTCTGTGTTTATAGAGACACAGGCACGCACACAAAACTGATTCTCCTGCGTGACTCTATACATGACAAATGTAAACATCGAGCATTTGTGGAGTCACTCTGTCTCCGCACAGTAACAATGCCACTACATAAAAAGAGACTACGTGGGGTCTGCGTCTGGGCGGCCAAAGCTGTCTTTGGTCAGTGCAATGGGCCGGTACAAATTGTACAGTTCAAATTGTACAAATTGTACAGGAGAGACTGAGTGTATATCAATGCATAGATAAGCAAAATCTAAAATATCAATCTGTTTGTGGCAGGCACATCAGTGACTATAAGTACTATAGGAACTGTAAAGCTCAAAACTGCTGGGAAAACTCTAACCCAGCTCATACTTGTATCCTTCTACAAGCCCAGGTCCTTCACAGATACAGCATGCTGCTCTCTCAGTATCATCTCACATGATAGGCACTGAGACATGGAACAAATGACACAGGTATTTTGGGCCGCTAAAAAGGACCACTGTATAGCTAACCATGGTGTAACACCTGATAGAAACTGAAACACTCAGATCAAATTGATATTAATGCCAAAAGCGCTGGCCATAGCAGCATCTGACCAGCTCATATCATAATCATAACCAAGTTTAGACCCATTTTAAACCATTTCCACATGAGTATTCAGTGCACCAGGGCTGTATTTTGAAAAATAAGATAATGGTCTTCCTTCCAGAAGAAGAAGGAGAAGACTGCAATGATGATGTGCTCATTAGAGGAAGATGTGTGTGTGATAAATGGGTGAGGCCAGGGCTAAGCATCTCCCTCATCTCTTCACTGCTTATCATTGGCATCTCGCTTAGCACTACTGAGAACCACCCTGTGGTGACACCCATCGAGAGGCCAGTGACAACTGTCGAGAAAACACACCAAGGAAAGGAACTCAACCAGACCCTTGTGAAACATGAAAAATGGCTATGGTTCAATGGTTCAAACAGGTTTCTTATGCAGGTTTTAATGTGCCATGTCATAATCCACTAAACTTGGGCAATTTCATATTTGGAATAAGGCAATAATAATATTGCCATCACAGTGACAACAACTAAATTTGCTACGCTATTACACTATAAAGATGATAAAACACTATTATTGTGCAAAAACTATTATTGTGCCAGCTCTTATTATTAACTACATTATATAACATTTCAATTAGTAGCAGTAGTAGTTTTAGGATATGCAGGCAATTTTATTACTGGGATTGCTATTAATACCATACCACAGCACTTCTACTACTTATAACAATAAAAATGACATCATTGTCGCAACCATAATGATCATCATAATCATCACCTTCACCACCTTCATCATCATCATTGTACTGAAACAATCATGGTAACGCCGATAATCATATGAATAATGGTCACAATATTACCCGCCGTATGAGTCCTAATCGTAATGGTGCTGGTTGTGATTGATGCGAGCTGAGAGCTCTTGCGGCGCGGAGTCTGGCAGTGACACACAGAGAGAGGCGTTCCGCTTCATTACTGACAGTGCAGCTGTTTCCATATGTATCACCCCCGGGCTGCTCGGCGCTGCCCATAAAAGGACACACGCTGTACTTACAGAGCAATCAGGGGGAAAGCCAGGGAGAAAAGCTCCAGACCGTTCCACCTCCAAACTCCAAACACAAGCTGCTCCAGCAACATCCTTTTTCTGGACTCAAACTTAAGCGGGGGGAAGAATTACACAGTGTTTTCCTTACTAAAGCCACCAATAACACTGTCTGACACTGGTCACTGATTTTGACCTCTGCAGCTATTTAATAGCTCCTCACACCACAAGCATGTGTGTCTGTCTGTGTGTGTTTCTGGATGCACTGAATGAATGGATCATTTCACCAGCTAACACTTTTAGAATGTTACAATTCAACTAACGCTCCCAGTGTCACAAACCGACACTTTTGTCAGTCATGTTACTGTTTGTCATGTTACTACTTATATTAATGCTTAAGTACCATGCTAACATTATATGGATATTTACGCATGCTACTAATACAGCACAATACATTTGGAATCCAACACATGGTGACCACATCATGTAAGAAGACAAAGGAGAAAGTTTTAAAAAAAGGTCTGAATTCATGATTCTAGAAGTTTTCACAGTGTTGGACACACACAGTGCGTTTGTCTGGGTCAGACCGAAGCCTTGCTCTCACGGGCAGTGGGACCTGAACCACCCTGCTCTGTATAAACCATGTGCCCTTCTAGGTGCATGCCGGAGACGTTTGGCAGTAAACAAATTTGATAAGTCGTAAACTCCTCTTGTACTTCCTCTAATTGAAAACATCAGACGTCCCCCCCGGCTATTGTGCTGCTCTTGCTGTTGTTGTCGCGGCTGTCATCGCCTGGTTGGTTTTAATAGAGCTGGAATGTCAGTGAGAACGCTTTGTCTTTGGGCACTTGCTTCCCAGATGAAAGGGGAGAGACAAATGAGAGAACGTCGGAGATGAGTCACTGGAACTGAGGCCCCCATCTGAGGGAGGCGCGGGAGGTTGAGATGGGTGAAATGATAAATTCTTACACAGCCAGGAAGGACCAAAATGGTTTGGCATGCTGATCATACAGCCACAGGACAGAGACAGAGAGATGACTATGATCAGACCTCCACAGGCAGGGTTTCCAGCTTTGGTCAGCTGGCTGGAATAAGATTTGAGACCGTCTCACATGTACATGCATGCATTTCTTTGTGGATATGTCCTGGAACTGGTCAACCCACATCTACTAATGTCCTTCCAGAAATGACAGGCAGCCATCCCCGGTTTAATGAAGGGCCATTTTTCACCCGCTCGCAGTTGAACTTGCAACCGCACTTGTTTTGGCTCTTCTGTTCTCCCCGATTTCTTCTCCCTCCTCCCTTTCTTCCACTCTGTCCTCAGTTCCCTCACTTTACAAAATACAGTTCTAAAATGTAAAAGCTGAATAAGACAATAGCTGCATATATTGCATCACTTTCTTCATAAAATATTTCTAGATTTTTCTGTGTGTATGTTTGCAGTCAGATGATCGCCTAGAATTGAGTAGAGAAACTGGGATATGCTGAATAGCTCCTTCACTCATCCTGACTCCTCTCTTCTGTCCTCTCCTACTCCTTCTCCCATGTCATCGTCTTTTTAAAAAATGTCAGTATACTCATCTAAGAACAAAAGTAACTTAATAGCAACGGACCATTTCGGTTGCATAGTTAGCTAACAATCTGTTCTGAAGTAGGTCGAATGTTGATCATAGCCAGCTAGCTAACAAGCTAGTGTGCTACGAAGCTAGCAGCTCTGTTGAAGTTATTCAAAGCCAAACAATGTTATCGATCAGCTAAAAATATCTACTTAGATGGCGTCTTGCATTTTATGCATATAATATTTGAGAGTACCGTTGCTCACCCTGTGACCTGGCTCAATCTTCTCTGTGGAAGTAGGGAAGTCGAACAAGGCAGTGGCAGCTCTGTCACTCACTACTACTTGCCTAGCTGGCGTGCTGTTCTACTTTTCATAAAAGATCTGTGAACAGATCTGGCGTGAGATTTCGCAAGGGAGCATGACAGTGTGTGATTGAGGTTGAAAGTGTGAGACTCATGCCAGATACGTGAGAGTTGGCAACGCTGCCACAGGAGGGAGGTTGAGATAACCATGATCAGACCCTCCACGAGACAGGAGGAGATATAACCATGATCAGACGTCCACGGAAGACAGAGCGAGAGAGCAAGAGAGAGAGAGATGACCATGATCAGACCTCCACAGAGAGAGAGATAATCCAGACCCCTACAGAGAGAGAGATAACCATGATCAGACCTCCACAGGAGAGAGAGACAGTGAGAGAGAGAGAGAGAGAGAGAGAGAGAGAGAGACAGATGACCATTATTAGACCTGAATAGGGCAAAGAGAGAGATGACCATGACCAGCCCTCCATAGGACAGAAGGACAGAGATGCCAATGATCAGACTTCCATGGGACAAAGGGAGAGATGATTATGGTCAGACTGTAGAGTTCTACACTTCAGAGAGCTACTCAAGGCTTGCACACAATGAACAAGTTCAGATTAATCACCGAACTGAACTTAAAAGCAACACTGGCCCTTTCAAAGGCCCAATCACACACTTCCAAGGCAGAGTGGATATACAGCAATGATGCGCTCATACCGCGTTATGCGATTACAGTGGGTACCTACGGCTTTAGGCGCATTCATAGCAATCTGTGGAGAAGAGCGAGAGCCTGGTATGGAGGGGATAGACGGCTTTTCAGAGACTATGCACACAGCACAAGAGGCTTAGCCAGCCTCACAGGGGAACTTGCCTCCATGAGGTAGAACCATCTGAATTCTAATGAACTGGCAACACTCCACCTCACTCCAAACCCGATCCATCTCCCTCAGGAAAAAAAAAAACCCTATGAAGTGATTAGGGGAGCCCTGCGACTGGCTACCGCGAATGAAATAGGGCAGGTCATTTTCTGTGCAATAATTACGGTCATAACCGGGTATGAGGGATTGATAATGCGCCTGCTTATTCTTCACAGGAGGCGTTTGCGCTCGCCGGGGCCGGCGCTGACACGGTCGCAAATTTTTTTGTTTTTGCAGCATGACTCCGGTAAGAGTCGTGTCGGATGCTGGAAAGGGCAGCGGGAGAATGTGGCCTTTCGCAGGAAGTTAACAAATGAACTTCATTAAGGAAGACCATACAAGGCAGACCCCCTATCGTGCATGATGCATGGGCCCAGCACGCAGTCTCCGCTCTCTCCTCCAACTCCGCCACTCCTGAGTTATGTCAGCTGAGCCGGGAAGGAGGTCTGAGAACTAAAATAGTTAACCTTCCGGCTATCGTAAAAAGCTGCAGTGCTTGCGCTGAAAGTGCTTGTGGCGATAAATTTCAGCCACACAACAAAACAACAACAACAACAATCATGCACTGTTTGCGGACATGTCTGTAAACACTGATATCACTCCCATACCACTTAACTTAAAACACCTTTTGTTTTCGGGTAACGATCCACAAATTCTGGGGGAGAATGAGGTAACTACAAGTTAACATTGGAATGTTTCCACAATTTTACCAGAGCATTACTTTTTATTCCTAAGCTGTAATGTACAACCAAAATACAATATATATGTTTGTTCAGTGTCAGCGGTTTACAATAAAAATGAGAGAGAACCATTTTTAAATGATATGGGGCAGTGTTTTCCTTACAGGTCTGAGGTAGGCCTCTGTAGATACCATCCCTTATTGTGAGATTCACACATATTCACTTTCCTCTGAGAGCACAACAGTTTATAAGCGAGTATGTGATTCCATCGGCTGCTTAGTGTCGTTCTGTCGCCCTCTCAGTCCAAGCACTTAGCACTTTCATTCACACGTCTTTTGCTCTGCCTTTGTTAAGATTAAGTTGGAGCCGCTCTCCAGCGCTGCGTGCCGTCATCCTTCAGTATATTACCGCCATTTATTAACTTCATGGCTGTCAGAGAAAGAAACAATTTTCAGGGGATTGCTGAACTATAAAGAAAAAAACAGACGGCTCACTGCAGGGAGCTCCGTCTGCGCAAGACTGAGGGGGATCTTCAGGCTATCTAACATACATACACACATACACACACACATACACATACACACGCGCACACATTCGCATACACACACATACATGTGCATGCGCACGCGCACACACACACACACATACACACACACACACACACACATACACACACACACACACACACACACACTGGTGCCATTTCATTTTCTGTCTCTGTTAGCTCGATGCTGCCGCAAATATGTGCCTCGCGTTTGACTGAACCCTTTTAACACAATAGCGTGTTCCTTGCAGCAGTATTCTTACATAGATGGCTTTATTTGCATGGGGTTAACTCGTACCATACACCTCTCTATCACACACGATCGATCAAGGAGGCACCCTGTTAGAACCTCCAGAACCTTCTAACCCCACCCACCTTAAGTGTGTCTGCACCCCAACTTCGCAGAGCCTGGCAGATTAAGACAGTTTATATAGAGCATGCACAAGTCAAATCCTTTTTTTTATTTTCAAAATTTAAAGTAATGCACAAAAATAGATTTTGACCCTACTAAAGGCTCATTAAAATGTTTGTCTGTTAAAAAATTAATTGAATGAAAGTTTTTTGCTTTTGTTTTTGTCCAGTCAGAATTGTATACAATAATAGAGCACCCAGCCCCTTCTCTATGACAGTCATATGGAGTTTGATTATTCTCTCTGGCCATGTGGGCACCCATGCTGACGGGGAGGCCATTAGAATGGTCCAGACCCCCAGGCTCCCCCCACCCCCTGCCTGGGACCCTGCCCAAGTCCCTCTCTCCTCCCCTGGAGCTCCCCCCATCTGTGTTGAATTTTTGATTATGTTACCACTTGGCCTTTATTCCGTTTGGCACTGGGTATCACAACACCGTGTGACGGACTGACACATGTTCTGTTACAATATATGCTCTTATGTACCTCGGCTTCATAAATTGCTCTGGATACGACTGCCTGCCGGGTGATTAAGCGTGAATGCAAATGTGTCATCCCTCTATCCCTCTCTCCCAAGTCTCTGAGTAGTGCTTCAACGCTGTGACGTGTCTCACACCAAGCGAAGTTCACCCCGGCTTCTCACCTCCATGCAGAGTACAGTACAGCGTGGTGCTCTCCCACTTCATAATGCTGTGGGTGGGGTCTAGGATTAAGAGACTCTTAGAGGGGTCCTGATAAATGGAGAATGGCTCAGAAGTGCCTGTCAGTATGGGCAGATTATGGCCACAAGCTCAGTGAGTTTTGGACATTCTGCTGTGGTGACCTTTGAGCAACACGGGGGAAGCAGAGAACCCCCCTATGAACCAATAACCGTCCTGAACCTATTTTTGAATTTTCACGATTAACAGCTAATTCCTCAATGGAATTATATTCCGGTGTCTTTGTGCACGTCTTAAATAATTTTACTAATAACGACCAATGTGGACATACTAAATAATTCTGATTACAACAAAGAAATTGAAGACTGGGTTTAAACTAGTTAAACTAGCTGTTTTTTAATAACTAAAATGATTTCATGTGAAGCGCACAAAGATAATACTATCACAATAATCGACCAACTAAAATGTAATCAGCTGCCAATGGATCATCCCAATTAAACTGACATTTTCACGTCGTTAAGAACAATCGAAAAACCCAGTCCAGTGCAAGTCCAAGTGGTTAGTTCTCTGTCTCCCATATCTGAAGCTTGCCAGCTGCCACTGGCATTCTGTAATGGATAACTTCTGCGTTCTATAATGCTGTGGATTTCCGTACATGCAGTCACTGACTGATACGTGTAGCTCACCTTCGTAAAAGGTTAGCACATTGCACACTGTTGCAAAGGCACAGGGCCCTCAATGAACAATTCCCTGCAGATTGATCAGCGTCAAACGAAATGCATGGGGGTGATCCCCTTCTCGAAGCAAGGGTTTTGGTGACTCCATTCTATTCGGGAAAGCATCTTTGCTTGGTTACTCAAAAAAAAAAAAACCTTTCACTACCGATGTCTTCACAGAAACCAGAGAAAAAAACAGATATCAGCAGAAATAAAACCACCGCTCTCCAGCGCCAAAGCACGAACGCTGCTTTAAATAAAGTCTCTAAGTCAGATTTTCCACAATATTTCGCCACATTTATAAGTCTGAGTCAATTCAGGAGAAAGTGAATTTAAAAGCCTTTCTCTGAAAAAGGAAATTTCACATGTCTTTTGAACAGGCCTGTCTGCAGCTGGCCAATGCGTTGCTAGTGGTGGAGGTGACAGACTGAGTATCAGTGGACCAGTTTCAAAGCGGAGTCCTAATGTCGAACACGGTGCATTCAAGCACCTGTTTTACTTGATCGCGTTTGTCATTTTGTGTCCATGGTTTAGGTGGAAAAATAGTTAATTTGAAACCAAATGACAGGATTAGGGGATAACGCTGTTAAGGTCCCCTCTGTGGTTGACCTTGATCCAGTAATCCACTGCGACATTACACCACACTCATTCTCTGCAACTGCAGGACACAGAGGTCTTGCTTGTGAGACTGTGTAACACTGATTGCTCCACAAGAGCTCGCATTAGAAGAAGGCGCGTCGGTGGAGTCTGCAAAGGCTGAAAAGGGAAAACATATGTGGGAATTAAAGTATTGTGTGATTTTTACATTATATTACTGTCATTCAGCAGACGCTCTTAACCAGAGCGAATTACACAGCGTATCTAGTCAAATGGCATTAAAACACAAACAGGACACCACTAAACACACATGAACAAGCGTCAGGGCCAAACATAGCGCTGAGATCACAAATGTGTGCCTAGATTGATCTTTGAGATTTTATCTTATCTCTGCCTTTCTGTGAATATTCTGAGAACGCAGCATTTCAACCACGAAGGTTCTAAATTGGACAGCATATCACCACAGTATTTCAAGAAAATAGCACCACTGTAAGCAGATGGTTCTGAATTTGTTCAATCTTACATAATGTGCTTCTGTGTCTCTACGCACAGGGAAAGATGCTACAGGAAGGGAAATAATTACAGTTTCATAACTGAAAGGACATTTCATAACCACAATAATAACACAAATGAAATAATAACATCAGATTATACGTTTCAGAAAGATTCAATGGAAACATATGATGGACACAGCATGGAAAACAGAATAATTCTGGACCCCATCGTGGCATACAAACAAAACTACGAAAACTACTAAGAAATTATAATGAACTGAATGGTAACCTTGATCACCAATCACAACACAATGGCAAAGCCACAGCACATTCAGTGCACTTAATACAATGGAATCATTGTGTCAAAGATAACAATGGAGAACCAAATTTAGGCGGGCGCAGGTCTTCCGTCTTTTTGACGACCGCGATATAAACACAACCAGGCCGTTTGGAAGTATTCAGGCTGCGGCTCTAATGACTTACATCAGGTAAGAAATGAGCTTGATCTTTCAGACTGAACCGGCCTCCAGATCGACTCTGCATCATTAGGGAGGCTGCCCATTAATCACATTGGACTCCAATTTAGCAGGATGTTAATTATACCAGAGGAGCTTTCAGCAAGAACAACACATCTATAAAAACAGTGTGTGCGTGTATGTGTGTGCGTGTGTGTGGCGGGGTGGAGATTCACACACAGGAACTCTCTCGCTGTCTCTCGGAGACTCCACACCGCAGCGAAACCTTCGATGTCTCCGGCTCTCTGCTCATGCTGAGGTGTGTAAACGCACATCTCCCGTTATCTGTGAGATCTGAAAAGGGCCGTCTGAGCAGAGGGTTATCTGGCCGTGTGTCTCTCTCACACACTCTGGGAAGGTTTATGAGCCTCTTCCTGCCACCACCTCCAGTGGAGGAGAGGAAATCATGTATGCCCTGCCTGAAGAGGAAGGTCAAAAGGGTGTAACGCTGCCCAACCTCATTCATCACCGATTATGAGTCCGCAGGTCCTCAAACACTGACCCTGCATACACACACACACGCACACACACGGACACGCACCCACACACACACGCACAATCACATGCATACACTTGCACACACACACACACACACACTCACACACAAACACACACACGCACGCACATGCATACTCACATGCATACACTTGCACACACACACACACACACATACACATGCATGCAGTCATACACATGTACTAGTACACAGGCACACACGCACGCATACTCACATGTGCACATACAAAAACATGCACACTCATGTGTGCACACATGGACGGGCACACACACACAGACGAATTCCTAATGGCGGCATAACTGGTGTGAGTGTGTCAAAGAAATATGGGGATAAAAGCAGACAGAAAAAGCAGACACACATTGGGGGGGGGGCAGAGAATAGAGGGGGAGAGAAGGAGGGACAGGACAGGGTCTTTGACATCAGTAATTAAGTTTTCTCTGTCTCTGTGCCCTTACAGGAGTGACTTGTGCTCTCTGCAAGTTTAAACATCATCTCCCGGCCTGCCCTCTGTTCAGGAGTAATTGATTTGTGGAGAGAGTAATCAGCCGGCGAGCAGCACAGACACAGCTCTTCTCCCAAATGTCACCCGGGTTAACAAAGCACACAATCTATTTCATGGGCTCGGCTTTTCGGTAATGGCCCCCTGTCACACAGTCATCTGTCTCTGGCGCTGCGACTCCGCTTGGCTAGCCTTCAGTAATCTGCTCTCGGATGCACTGACCATGCAACGGCAATCACCACTGTAAAATTATTCTTAACGCGCTGAGTATCTGTTTGGGCTCATTTGCCTGTAGTTTCATGCACATTTTTTAATTCTTACGGGAGCTTTTTTTTTTTAAAAAAAAAAAAAACCTTTACCCCCTGCTTTACCTGGAACGGCCTGCAAGCAGGGGCACCGTGGGGATTTGCTGCAGCAACCTCATCAGCACAGTGTCCCTGTCGTTTGTCACTCACACCTATTTCCTGCCGTGACAACAGCGTGTGGCTACGGAGCTTTCGCCGACGTGGAGACAAAAGGGACAAAAGGAAGAGAGGAGCTGAGGGGGACGCGCACCCACAAAACATCCCCACCAATGAGGCAACGCGATTTAAGCACCTTACCAAACACGACCCACGCGCCTAATCCCGCCAACTGCGTGGACCTCCGCGGTGGCAAACACGAGTCTCCGCAAACATCCTCCGGGAGTCATGCGGCGCAAAACCGTTTCCTTCTTTCCCGAAGAGTAAAGGAAAAAAAAAAATGCCGCTTGTAATTTTAACAAAAATACCGGGCATAATAATGTTGCTGCAGATTGAGCAGCTGCCATATTGCCCAAAAATCTGCTTGGGACAAAAAAAAAGGCATGCAGGCGCTGTTTATCCAAAATAACGTTGCTTTACAATCCTTTTACCTTTTTCCATTCCGTTCACATTCTTTCCAATTCCTTACCTTTGTGATTATTATGGCCTGCTCCACAAAATCTGCCAGTTTTATTGTGGCATGAACCAACAGGAGCGAAATGAAATATTCTTTTTCGCACATACAAAAAAAGAAGCTATTGTTCAAATGTGAATGTGGCAATTTTAACTGAGAGATTGCGCAAAGTGCTGTTTGTAGCTCAGGTCCAGAACATGCTGAGAAACAAACCTTGGAAGACAATGCTGACTGAGCTGTGCTTTAGCTGTCTTCTTTTCAGAGACTTTCTGAAGTTTTTTCCAAAATGAATTTTCTTGTGAACATTTTTCTTTTCATATCTCTTATAGGAGGACATAAACCATTTAAAAATGATTAATTAATCCAAAAAGCATGTATTCACAATTTCAAATGATGCAGTGGAATGATGGCAATGCTCCATTAGATAATATTCAAAGCTTTCTCAAGAATCTGTCACATCATCTGTGTGACATATTTATTGTGTATAGACAACAAGTAGTACTAACAAAAAAGCTGGCAAGTGATATTTTGCTTAGTCTGCACTGCTATGTGAGGTTCAAGGACTTCCTGCTTGCTTTCGCAATCTCACAATAATATGTTGTTTGCTGTAGGGATCCCAGCTCAAAAGGTGCTTGACTAGCCTCTGGAGTTACAGCTGCAAATAATGTAGCCTTCAACGGCACAGCACAGCCCATTCACTCCTCAAGCCCTTTGTGTTCAGATCTTAAAGCGGAGCCTCAATTCTCTGATCCTCATTTTCAGCTGAAACCTAACAGTGTAATTAACGTGCTCCGCTCACGAACGCGGTTAACAACTCCCTATTGTGCTGCATTAAGACAACAACATGGTTCGCACCTTCAAAGCGGCGGCGAGCGAATAACCACGGCACAGGAGTTGTTTACTGCCTCCGGCTCGTTCACAGGAGTGCGCTGGCTGCCAGGTGAAATTAAACCACAACAAGCACCGTATTATTCCTCCAGATTAGCAGGATATGGTATGATTTCCATTCATAAACCTTTACAAGGGTAGAGTACGTACAAATGCTTCAGCTCAGTTAACCTATGGCGAGTCATATTCAGCCAAAGAAAAATGTGAACATTTTTTAGTGCTGAGAGGAGACCAAATTTGTCCATGACCTTCTATTTTACTGGGACAGTCTCTGAATTTGGCTTGTTTCAAAGAGGGGACCAAAATCTTTTCAAGGCCTTGTTCAAGCTTGGGCTGGAATCAGGTGACTTAATCAGTCTGGGCTGCTCCTGTGTGTTTCTCCTGGGAGAGTTGGTACCTGGTATTGGAGCTGCTGTATTCATGTGCTCAGCCACTCCTGGCTCAGCTAGACTTTCAAACTACTTTCTCTGCACATGCTCAGTGGACAGCTACCACAACTGCCACAAAGCATCTCAACTAGTCAGGTCCCCAGCAAGTGACCATGTGACATCTGTCTAATGGGCTTCTGCAAAAAAGATGGGACGTGCTGCGAAGAGGCAAATTTAGGCTGAACAGGAGGCAAGGTTACCTTTGTATGTCATGACAGGATATGGATATGTGAGGATACACCTGAACTAGTGTGTCTGGTCTGATTCTGCCCCCCTGGTAAGGCAATTTGTGCAAGAGCTTCATTTAACATTTTCATTCTAATGACCGGCAGGAAACCACAGAGTCCAAGAGAGGCTCTCTCCCTCCAGAGGATTTGGATGATCTGAGAGAATGCAGGGGAATTCTTAGTGTGGAGAGATAATCAGCTTAGAGTAAAAATTACACAATGCTTGCTGTATGTGATTTAACCATTAAGATGCTTGAATTCTGAGTTGAAAAAAATAATAACTTGAGAAAATACATCTCGAAGTGAACGCAAGGTGATGACAACATAGTGAGCATGCTTCTTTTAACATGTTAGAAACTGATGATGTCAGAACTTGTAAACGTTAATGCACTTTCGATATATGACAGTGACAAAGAGAACTATGGTTTTGATTCAACCCTTTGTACTCAACCTAGTAAAATTAATACAATCTATTTTTAAATACACATTATGAATTTGGTCTGAAAAAAGTTGAGTAGAAAATGGAAAGAAGTAACATTCATTTGTTACTAAAATTGTTACAGCAAACTCTATACTGCAACTCTGCAACTCAAAAAAAGGACATGGTGCATGGAGCTGTGGCTAAATATTAGATCTGTTATATATTGTTGACTCTAAAAATTTTGCTATGATACAGATATCAGCACTGGCGTTTCAGCCAAAATGAGAGAGATCATTTGTCTTTTTTTGGCTCTCGTTTCAAGAGGAAGCTTAAAAAAAAAGGCAATGAACTACATGTAATCACCAAGTCCATCTTTCCTCCCCGAAACACGCACTGACACTGCCAGACGGCCCTTATCACGGTTGCTGGTCTTGGACACTCCTTAACTATCAAAACCGTGAGAACAAAAGTGCTGTTTGTATCTGCCTGTGAGAGATTAGATGCGCTGCAGTGGTAGGTTCATGAGGCGCA
Source organism: Megalops cyprinoides (assembly GCF_013368585.1). Classification (NCBI taxonomy): domain Eukaryota; kingdom Metazoa; phylum Chordata; class Actinopteri; order Elopiformes; family Megalopidae; genus Megalops; species Megalops cyprinoides. Next base: position 19,061,565 of record NC_050595.1, on the reverse strand, counting down.
TTTCCTACCATGACAACTTCAGCCCAAATGTTAAGAAAGCCAATGGAACAGGTACAAGCTGTGGTGCAGAATCTATTACAAAAGTAAACTGAAATACCCTCAATGAAATAATCACAGTCCGATTAGACTCTAAACACAACAGCTGTGCTATACTGTGAGGCAGTAAAGTCTAATACATATCATTAATACGGTAATCAGAAAAGGACAGCATTTGCATGTTAGTTCTCAAGCAGGTAACACAGTTGCAAGTGTGCCTATCTGTCTGTCTGCCCGTTCATTTCATGTTGACTACAGTAGATAGAAATCAGTCAATCTGAATGTGAATAAATACTAGTTATAGGTGCTAGTATAGTAGAATTCCGTTTATGCATCAGTCCATTTAACTCCAAAATCCAAAAAGATCATATACAACAGCTATTATAAGCAAATAAATAGTTATAGTCTATCTTCACTGTCCTTATTGGTTCAATAAGCATTATCATAGTGTAGGAATCAATACACAGGGTGTGAACAGGAAAAAAAAAAAATCATAAATCTGTCTGAGTCATATTTAACTTGCCCAGATAACCCAACTGATTCTTCATAATAAAAGACACTGTGGCAGGAGTTACTTTCACTCACACACTATAAACAGCTATAAACAGCTATAAACCGATATAAACAGCACTGTTTCTCCTGCCAATGAAATATAACCACCTGTCCAGCTAGCTTTTCAGAATATTTTGTTTTACTGTAAAACCAAATAAACACACTGCGTATAAAGTTGTCAGTGGGGAAAAACATAAAGCAAAGCCATATGTGTGTGTGGGGGGGGAGTTGCAGTTTGCGGTGCAGGGTAACAAGGCTATTAGGCCTGTAGTGTTCTTTGCCTGATAAAATTATTAAATAGCTGCCGCCAGGGAAACTAGGTCCGTTCTGATGCGGCAGTGGCGGTGAGGAGGAAAGGGTGGATGTGGTCACTGGCACAGAGTGAAGTGCCCATTACTTTGCAGCATAACTGACCCTGTTCACTTTTTGCCGCTACTCAGTACTCTGCAGCAGGAGCTGACGCCTTTCTGGCAGATGGTAGTCACATGCCTTATGTCTAAAAATGGGGGTGCTCTGAGAGCAAACACGCTAGCACACCGCATTGAGTTGTGAAGAACACATCTCTGTCCAATTGGCTGCAGGTGGGGCTGGGAGTGGGGAGAGAACTGGGAGGTAGTCCCCCACCCCACCCCCAGTGTCTCAGTTTCTCACTGTAATGCCCTGACGAGATCAGTCACTGTGGCTACACGTTCCATTACTAAAGAGTGAGAATGAGGGAGCTTGCTGTTCACAGCAGGGGGTTAACAGTGGCACACAGCGAAAACATTCCACCCGGGCGAGACTCCTCCTTACCGCCCGCATTATTCTCAATGACACAGCTACTCCTGTCATGGCTGACTGCTAAAGCCCCTGCTACTCCGTACCTGTTCGCTTCTGCTGTCCAAAGAACCGAGGACGAGTTGTGCAGTATACGATTGGATTATGGTGCCATGGTGGTGAGCTCATAGATCTGAGCTGCAATTACAGATACATTGTGCACGGATGGCTACAGACACTGATGATGTGAAAATGCACGAATGCAAAAGGTAGACCCATCTCCCAGGGAACTGCTGGACTGAATGCTCACTGTGACCACAGGTGCACAGTCATTCAGAGCTTTGCCCTTAGCCGCAGCAGTGCCAACCACTTTGCCCTGCGTTGCTGGGAACGCTGTGCGGTGTCTCTCTTTCTTTTGCCTTTTTACACAGGTGTTGTTTCCTGTGAAAGGAGAGGGCCTTTGCTACTGAGTAGGGTAAACAGGCCACCTGCAGACAGCCTCTCTCTCCGAGGCTCATTAATCCAGCTGTCTTTGCTCCTGAGAGTGAGGCTGTCTGTTGGGAGAGAGGCTGGCGAAGGCTGGTGCAGAGAAACCGTCCTCTCGCCAGACGGGCACTTTATCGAGCCGCACGGCCAACGCGGTCCGTTCCGGTTTCTCTTTGGGCTCATGCAGGCGCCGACTGTTCCAGTGAGCCAGAGTAAAGATCAAAGTGCCCAAGCTGGCTGCAGGCTGCAGACTGCAACTCGCCCCCATCTGGGAGGAATGAGGCATTTCAAAGAAAACCCACCGAATGCATGGAGCCTAGTGGCTTTCACTAAGAGGGCATTCTGGCCCTTACATACACACACACACATGTACTCACAGACAAGCAATGTGTTACTGTTCAATGATACAATGTACAGGAGAGATTATTACTATTATTATTAGTGGTGTTAGTAGCAGTATTTAACTGCACATCAGAGTGCACCTAAGGCTCCAGAACGGTTTTGGATCATGCCTGATTCAATAATTTCTGTGCATTCATTTCAAAGGCCCTAAGCCCTGTCAGAGAAAGTTCAGAGGCAAAGAGGGCCGCTCAGGGTTACAAACAAACCACATCCTTGTTTTTAGCAAACAAGCAAGCTGCACAGTTGACAATGAGGGTCTTCAGTAAGACTGGCCAACATTCCACCGCCTGACTCCACAACACTCACATGACACACCACCAATTATTTACCATTTTTTACTTAATATGACCAGCATAGCGAATGCTGCCCCAAATAGGCCTCTGTGAATCTGAGCCTGAGATAACACTGCAAAGTAAGCAAGGTGAGACTTTCTACAGGTTAAAAATGATCTGGTTAACAGGTGTCTTCATTCACGCATCACGCTGAGAGTGTACATGTAAATCATTATTAATGACGTTTTGTCTGTGCTTCAGGACACTTTTTGCATTGCAGTGTCTAACTGTGAAGTTGGGACTCTTCCTCACAACCAGCTGCAGGAAACAGCCTGGTTACCTCAAAACCGAAAGTTAAAAAACAGCCCAGAACAACAGACCTACTGGAAAACACAGCTTTGCAGAAGCAGTTCAGTGACCTCCAGACAAAAAGAAAAGACTGCACTAGAAGAAGTAGAATCAGTGAAAATTTTTTTTACAAATTTAATATGCAGTTTTCTATTGTCCCACATGTCATTTCCTTATGTTCCTTCAATTAATTTTCAGTAATATCAAAGACTTTTTGTCATGTCATAAATACTACTGCAGCTGTACTGAACCACACGCTTATGAAATCTTTCTACTTACAAGTGTGTGTCTTCTTTGTTACTGAAATACCTGGAAAAGAGGGAAAAAAGAGACAAAATTAGCCACAATTATCTGACGTAAAGGCCAACATTTCACACAGTAGTTGGTTGCTGCCATTTATTCTGCTTTGTGGCGGTATTTAAAAATGTGACTTGAAATCTGAGAAAAAATGAAAATAAATGATAGCATGAGAAAGGGATAATCTCCTGACATACAGAGGCCTCCAGCACATCACAGGGCACTGCATCCCACTGGCTACAGTGACGTGCCACAGTCTGGGCAGCGTCACCGGGTCAACAGGCCACAGGATCAAAGGTCATGGGCAGACCTGCCTGCTAAACGCACCCTGGCAGCAAAGACAGAGTCACTGCCCTGCGGTGTGAAGGGGGAGGCCAGATTATGAAGATTATTGTAAAAGCTACGTTTGGTTTGCAAATGAGATGCCTGCATCTCACACCTCTGCTTTGAGGCTCAGGGCGAATTTGAGCCATGACCTTGTTGTGACCTTCACCACAGCTGACTAACAAGACTATTCAACACTCCTGCTTTGAACTTTGCCCTTAACCATCAACTTCAAATTTAAGCACGAGTGCATTTTTTTTTGTTGGAAATAATGAAGGTTCAGATGCCATTGGGGCCAACCTGAAGAGAGGTTGAAATGAGTCAGTTCCTAAATGTTGACCCATGAGACACACTCCACACACACACACACACACACACACACACACACACACACACACACACACACGCACATCCAAGATCAAACCCATTGAGCAGGAAGGAGCAGCAGCCAGCGAGGGACCGGCCCCCATGAATCTGGCATCATTAAAGCACTGTGCTGATGGCAGTTTGTCCGGCTAGGACGTTAAAAAGGGAGATGAGGCAACAAGTGGCAATCCTGCCGAAATACCAGGACACATGTGGGGTCTGAGAGCCATCAGATAGCAAGGAGGCCACACAGACATCCAACAAACTGACAACAGCCAACGGGGGCAGTCAGTATCGATCAACAACCTGTTGTGTTTCCCAGAGAGACACAAACTGCAAACACAAGATGAAAAGTCAGCTTTTTAACTGTAGAAATTCTGACCAGGGCAGATGTACAGTTCAAGCAGTTCCTAATTAAGACATGTTTACAAAGCAATTTGAAACATTTGACCATTTTCATCTGTGTTGAGCATCGGGTGGAGATGTGCTTGAATGAAATGTACACATTTACATTTCACTCAACTTCAGGGTGAATTATGACAGAAGGTTACCTTCCTCTGAGGCTCACTGTAACACCGGGGATTAGAAAAGTTTGAGCAAATAAGCTCCTCTTATCTCACAAACAGAGTAAGGATATGAGGAGAATGATGGCTGCCTGATTCACACTCTGTCTCTTTTCCCCACAGATAAGCAAGCATAAGAGAGAGAAAGAGAAAGAGACAGAGAGAGAGAGAGAGAGGGAGAGAGAGACAGAGAGACGGCATGTTTATGGGGGAGGAAGTACACGCGGTGTTAGAGAGGTGTGTTCTATAATGACCACAGATCCCACAAGAAAATTGATTTTATTCTGACAGCACAGAGATAAACAACGAAACGAAACATACAGCCCATATGTTGTCCCACACAGTATGCATTAATAGAGGACAGGGCTGCTATTCTGCTGTTTTGGGGAAGGTTTGAACTATGCTGTACAGTGCTCTGGTCTGCGATATACACAAATCTATATGCAACTGCCTCAGATTGTATCAGACTACTTTTAAGCCTATCGGGTCTGCACATTATGAACCAGAGAGAGGGAAAAAGGGTATTATTAGAATTCAGACGCTCACTTTTTCAGCTTCTGACAGTTGATAAAACGTTTATCAGGAGAAGCATTACATTGCAATATTGCATTATATTGCAATCATTCCCTTTGTTTGCCTCTGCTGGTGGTATCGCTCCACTGACATTCAAAAATACATCTCCATTAAGCAGGAAGTTCAGAGCAATGAAGAATTCATTCCTCCAGCTGTATTCAGCAGCACTGTGACATTTCACTGTATATATTGTACACACAAACATACAGACAAACATATATACATACATATATATGTATATAAATAAGTAAATACATAAATAAGCAACACCTAAAGTAAAAGACTGTGGTAGATGCTGTCAGTGGAGATAGCATTTTAAAACATCCTGCCCATGGGAACATTTATCTGACATCCAGGGAAGGCCTTTTTCATCAGTGTGGAAGGTGTTGAATTGTGTCACCAGGCAGGGCTATGATAGAGAGGAGTCTAGTCTAGTCTCTCCACAACTTACAGAGCCCACTGCCACTACCAGCGCCCTTTACCCCACCATCACTCAGCTTACTGTGAGTATGGCTCAGCTGAGACTAATAGGAGGCCCTTCTGTCTATATACTCTGAACACACACTCACACACACACACACACACACACACACACACACACACACACACACACACACAAACACACAGTCATGGCATAGATACGCGTATGCGTACACACATGCATGCGTGCACAGACACACATACAAGCATCCATACATACATCACCATGTACAATCACGTGTGTGTGAGTGTGTGTATATATATATATATATATATATATATATATATATATATATAAACACACACACATACACAGAGGACATGCAGACAGGACACACACACAGCATCCCTGCTCCCCGCCCTGCCCCTCCTCTCACTCCCATCCTGCCGACCATCTGGCTCCGCTCCCAGGCCCACAAACAGCCGTTCTGTCAATGTCACTCAGAGATATCACAACTAATCTTAACAGAAAAACTGAAAAAAATTAACTCCCAAGGAAATCATTATTGTCAATTGTGATACAGGCCACCCCCAATGAATGGTCTGTTGCTTGGGGCAGGAGAGAGAGGGGGTGTGGACTGAAAGAGATGGGAGGGTGGACTCAGGGGAATGTGTGTGTGTGTGTGTGTGTGTGTGTGTGTGTGTGTGTACGTACGTGGCATGGGGAGGCCAGCCAGGAAGCCTGTTTCCTCCTCTACATGTCATTCAGAGTTCATCCCTTGGAGGTTATGTCTACACTGCTGCCTAACAGGATGGTGGGGTGTGGGGGTCAAAGGTCAATGTGGAGGAGAATCTACCCTTGATAGATGGGAGATCGAGAAGTGGCCAGTTCATGGTTAGGCCAAGGTTGTTTTTTTTTTTTCTTCAAGTCGCAATGGTCCCAACAGTCATCTCATTCAATTACTAGATCTTCAATTCCCTCTTTCTTCAAATGAGCACCAATAAAGAGATTTAATCACTCGGGTCAGCGTAAATCAATAGGCCCATGTGTGCTCCTCTTTAATGCACATGACTGGCTGGTAATTAGAGCCCTCCAGGTGACCTGCAGTTAAAACTCTTGTCTCAGTATAAAATGAATTCAATGCCACCTTTTTAACGCCTGGGCTGCTCAATGGAGCAATTTGAGCATGATCCAAAATCCCTCGTGAACACAGGCACTCTATGAATGACAGATTTAAAGCTAACTGTACTGTAGGACAAAGATTTTTTTGCTGATGGAACCCCCCCAAAAATCCATGAATCATTCTGTATTATTCTGTTTTACATAACTACTTAATACATACTTACGTAATCAAATTTCTTTATGGGACAATTTTTCACAGTAGTGAGGCACAAGAAGTTTAACAGCTTGATATAGGAGTAAGAGACAGGAGGGAACACAAACTGATAATCATTTATGGTTCCTCTTATATTATCAGAGGCGGTTGGCTGTTAAAAAGGACCTTTTTTAGGGTAATACAGTAAGCATTAGCCATCTTATCAATGGGACTAAGCACAGCTTAAACACACACACACGCTCCTGCCCACAGGTCCATCTTGTCCCAAGCCCCTCTCTGCTTCACAGAGACAGGGAGATATGCCCCTCAATCACGTCAGACCGCAGAAGGCTGAGCCGGCTGTAAACTGGTGCTGACGGAAACGGTGGGCAGTATGAGCAGGAATCGGGCGATGCGATCGGGTTGGGGGGGGTGACGGGAGAGTCGGGCGATAAAGAGGCGGCGTGCAGCTGCCTTCTAACTGACGGGGCGCGTCTGGGGCCGTGAGTCACAGCGCCCGCTTCCTTAACTCATGACGGCAGATGATTATCATAAATGGAACTGTCACCCTCCCTGGGAGACGGCTGCTCTCGAGCTCCGACAAGAGAACGCAGGGTGACATTCAAAGTCACAGCCTCCCTTCCCGTTACAGAGCTGTCCTCGTGCCGCACTGAGGGCAGCGAATCGCAGCGAATCATCGGAGGGGTGGTGCTCCCAATGCCAGGCTGTTTGGGGGAGGGGAAAGAGGCCCACACCCCTGTCCTGTCCAGCTGGGTGACTGATTGACCGGCAGCTCTCTTCTCCACAGTCACTGCTCTCTCTGAAGAGGCAGAGGGAGCAGGCAAAAAAAGGCCTGTTCCCCATCCTCCTATCCCTGTGCCTGCTTACCAGCCCCCCAACCCACTAACCACCCCTCCCCCCCCCAACCCCTTCACCTGCTAACTGCTCCTGTCCCCTACCTGCTGTCCACTGCAACAGCCCTCCTCTCCACTACCCATGGTTTAGGAATTGTCATAATGGATCACTTTAGAACTGTATCCGGCACCATTGTGACATAGTACATTTCACCGATAAGGAAGTATTCAGCCGTTGTTAACTGTGCCTCTTTGTCCTTCTCAGAACACCTTTGAGAAAGTGCGGAAAAACATCACCATCACTACATTCCGTCTCTGCGATTTCAACTGTCCCCAGCACTCACCATGAGGCAGCTGATCATGCACTCACCGTGAGGCAGCTCATCGCCTCCGATCTGCTCTCACACATCTGGAAACACAGCAGCAAACAAACGGGGCTCATTAAAAGCAGCCCAATCACAGGATTAATTAGACTGAATACTTCCACTGATGGCTAACAATCAGTCAGGCGACGTGAATGCTAATACTAGCGGATGGCTAATCAAACCAAACTTAACAGCAGAACCAAACACATTTGTAACCCTGGCTACAAAACCTGGATTTGGATATCAAAAAAGCCAAAAGGTTTTTCTATTACACACACACACATATAAAACATATTTTATTGCAATTACCTTGCAATTTTGAAAGTATTTATGATTAAGAAATACCATAAATTACTTTAAAACTTATATATACATTTATACTTCTATAAAAGTATAAATTTTAAACTTATGTAAACTTATGTAACTTTATATAGATATATCACCTGTGTTAATTAACAGTATTGCACCTTCCACTTATCTCAAAGTACTTTACAGTACAAGGGAAGTGACTCATCTCTACCACCACCAATCTGTAGCTCCGATCTGGGTGATGCACGGCAGCCATTTTGCACCACAATGCTCACCACACATCATCTGAGGTGAAGATGGGAGAGAGTGTAAGAGAAATATTTACCCAAATGAACTGAGATTATTTAATGGTCAGACTGAAAGAGCTTGACTGGGAGGCAATTGGTGACCCTAGCACAAAGTAACCTCCTACTTTTTGTAGTAAATGCCATGAGATATACAGTATGTGTGCTTAGAGACAGAGATGATAACAGTGGCCTACACTGCTAATCCTCTTTTCACAGAGGCGTCCTTTAACATCCATCTGGGAAGAGATGAAGACATGTGCGGGTCCACCGGGCAGAATCTGGGTGCGCAAAAACCTTGACCCCATTTCCGCTGTCACCACGAACAGCCACTTTTTCTCCACTCAAGTAATTCCAGCAACTTTCTCTTTTTCAGTGACACACTTAGCCTAATACTTTTATAAACCAGAAATACAAAAAAAAATAAAATAAATAAAATAAAAACGCTCTAATCAGCTGCCCCTTAATTTCTGAAACCCCCGAATCCGGAGAGACTCTGTCTCTCCAGGGATGTTTAAGAGAAGAATGACCTGTCAATCCCCCGGCGCTGGTATTTTTGGTCGTTTATAATTGGTTTTACTTGTGTCTACCACACGCACGCTCAACACGTTCCTCATTGTGTCTTTTCGTCTCTGTGGAATTCACGGTGAAATGGAGAATTTACATAGGTTTAACTTTCAGACAGGAGGGATGGCTTCATATAGCCACCCAACAGCCAGCAGCTGACACACTCAGTTTCCTGACGTGAACTTCTGCAAAGTACACCTTTAAAAACCCAGGTGGCACGCTATATTAAGCGCGAACTTCAGTCAAGTGGTCCATGCACAACCCTTGACAAGAGCCAACCAAGCGACGCTCAAACATAACACTCATTAAGAACCTTCCCCCTCTCCACACGCTACAGATTAATCAATGAACTAATTTACTATTAACTTTACTATTAAAATGAACTTTTTTCACATACTTTATTAATCTCTCCAGGTGAGTCCGCGCCCTGTTTGGAAGCTGCTGAATTGTGAGTTATGAATTATGAATCACACAGATGAATGGCGGAGGCCCGTGCGGACAGCAGGAGCCGCGGGGATGGCCGCTGGGCAGGGAGAGCACCGCCGAGCGGTAATTGTCCTGCAGGGCACCCGGCCCACAGCGTCTATTGTTATTGATAAGATGCAGCCACAGAGGTTCATTCAGCTGTGTGCTTTAACAAACGGTCCCCAGGCGCAATCACGGTCCCCCCCAAATGCTCGTTAGAGTAAATTAGTGAGAGGGACACTAATTGCAATGAGACAGGAATTATATGCGATAAACAAGGGTTTGTGTAATTACGTAAGAGCTCCTCTCAATCGAGGGATAAATGCAGCCGAATGCTCGCAGCAGCGGCGCTGGCTGGGGACAGCGGAGAGGTGACTAATTTCCCATTCATTCAGAAAATTCTTCAGCAACAAAGGATTCTGCAGCGCCTGTGTGGGCGTGAACTCAAGGTGAAGAAAAAACGCAATGGTTCCAGTGGATGCGTGGATGTCCTGCCTCCTCAGTGACATCCGGTGGCAGCGTGATGTGGTGCTCCCGGGGGAACTGCCCATAAACAGAAGGGTGTTGGTTCCGAATTCTGGCAGGGGCACCCATGAGCAAGGCACTTAACATGAACTTGGTAGGTGACGTGGCCTTCATCTTAGATTTCTGACAGCACGGTACAGGGGGATGAAAGTGATAAGCCCCACAGTGCAAGAAAAGGAATGTGATTTTTATTTTATTTATCTGTTTTTACTGTGCTAATTACCCTCTGGTAAAGGTTCTTTCAAGAGTTTTCATTCATAAAATTGATCCAATCGATGAAAGCGGCAGTGAGGTTGCGTTATGGGGCTATGGGATGCGCCCACGGGGGCCACCTGTCTCGGAATCCCCGGATCACGTTCGAGGCGGCGCGATGCGGCTCGTCCCGGGGTACCACGAGGGCGGGCGGGCGGGCGAACAGGGGCGCGAGATTACCAGGCGGCCCCCACGTCACGCTGTGAAATGACAGCGCGTGACAGCCCCTCGCTCCCTCGCCTGCGCGTTGGTGACAGTGGGACACGGGCGCACAGGTGCTCCCTTGAGATAAGGGTCCACGCTGCGGCGGATAAAACGGCTCCCTCACCGGCTGCCACGGACGGCGAAGCTGCAGTAATGCACACCGGTGGCGCCGTCTCCCGCAATTATTCACCCACATACAGTTTTTCTTACCTTATTTCATACTGAAAATGAACTCGGTGAATGAATGCTTGAATGAGCTTCAGTATACAGCGTTACAAATCATACTTACACTGGGTACACTGCAACTTTGGCTCTTACACTAAACATATTGTTTTTACCTGTCTTAGAAAATAAGCGAAGACAACATGTGGGGTTAGGTGGTGGTTTACAAAATGAATTTGTGCCAAAGGGTGTTTAAATGGTTTCAGTGGTTTATTGTTTTCTGCGGAGTCCGTCACGGTCATAATATCAGGTTAATTCTGACCAGACCTCGTCTCAAAGACCAACACGAACCATAGACCGTAAACTGGCCAGAACACAATAAACTCGATGCTGGCTTTTATTTACCAATAGCTAACATGTAGAGGGAAAGGGATTATGGGGAATGGGAAGAATAAACAAACCAATTCCCCGTCAAAATGAACTAGCGGTGGAGTCTGGCAGCTGACACTTGCATTCTAGGCATGGCTTCAGTTGCTGGCCGCAGAGAATCTTGGAATGAAATTTGATTGGACAGTGCTGGTAAACACCACATGATAGGAGACAGGAAATGGCCCTGGTGCCCTTTCAAAGCAATGCAACATGAGGCCTTATTGGAAAGTCTTTGAAAGATAATTGAATTTCCCATCATTTTCTGAATGATTTACTCTCTTTCACAGCACATTTAAAATAAGACATGCTTACAAAACTGCAAGAAATTGAAGTTTATTACAATATACAGTATATTTTGCATACAACATTTCTTATGGTAGCTGCACTGTTGCTTCTCACACACAAACATATGCAAACAAACACACACTCACACATACACACGCACATGTACACAGCTTCTTAATTAGTATGAGGACCTTTCTTTAGTGCAACTTCTCTTAAGTTGTCTCTGACTATAATAAAGTACTCAAAAGTACAACGTGCTGGTTACACTACGCTGAATTTTCTCAAGAGCGCTCCTTCTGTGAAGTGATGTCAGCATGAAGCAGTAATCTGCTCTTTCAAGCGATAAAACCCCCCAGCCCTACAAAGGAGAAAGGCATACTGATTTCCAGCTCTGCATCTGAATCACGTCTTTGATGCTCGCCATTATTTACACGCGCAAAAGAAGTTCCAAAGAACAAACAACTGTCTGGTTCAGCCACATTAAAAGAGGTCAAAAGAGAGGCAGGCTGTGGAAATGTTTCCGCCTGAGTTGTTTTCATCCTCAGTGAAAAAACGAGTGGGCGTATCTGTTTCTCTGTGGACCCTTTTTAGCCTGGCAATGGGGGCGAGTGACCTTTACCCAGACTCACAAAAACATCAATTCTATCAATTAACAATGCTGTTTTGACACTTTCCCCCAGGCCTTATGAGCATAGTCCCCCGAAACCCTTGTTTTGACTAAACCCACCGCACACGCGAATGCTCACTCTACAGGCCTCGGCAGCTGCCTGACCGTAAGCCAGACCTGTTTACCTGCACTGGGAGAGGGGAAAGGCGGAGGGATCAGCGTACCTCTTAAGCTGGGCTTTGTGACAAAACAGCGAATAATCCCCCCCCCCCCCCCCCCCCCCCCCAAAAGTGCAGGTGTTTTGCACTATGGAGGCATGGGGGCAGGGAAGAGAGGAGGGAGTGAAACGGAGCTGAGCGGTGCTGGAGGTGCTGGGGGGTTGAGGCGGACCTCGAATGACCTGCCTCTGTTGCTCACGCGCCCTCACCTCCACTGAGACAGTCACACGCACGCAGCGGGGGAAGGGGAAGATTACGGGCCTTTTCAGAAAGCCGATCTCTGATAGAGAGCAGAGCGCAGAGGAGGGGGAGGGGGGGGGAGGTTGTGTACGTGGGGGGTGACGGGGGTTGTTTACAGCGTGTCAAATTTCTGTTTGCCATTGGAGTGCCCCCCCCCCCCCCGGGCTCTGTGTTTTTAAGCGCCAGCACCGGTCTCAGCACTGCGCTCTGAGACAGAAAGCCCCAGATGCTGAGGACAATGTACAGAACATGGTCAGTCCCTTTCCAGCTGACTGTCCAGCCTCACACACACACAGCTTCCTCTGAGATCACATGTCCGTCAATCATCCTATTACTATTTGAGATTACAGGTTCAGAGCTGTGATTCAAAACACAAAGACAACCAGAAAATTAAAAGAAAAGAAAAATGGTGGGAAGAAAACACAGGCACTGTTTGAGGCGCACGCCGGCTCCTACATCCTCGGAGACTGCTTTCAAGGCTAGACTTAATGTGTCATCTCTCTCTTATTAAAGCTTTCACAATTAACATGAGGGAAATTCTGTAAGCTCTCCAAATGGCACCGAGATGAAAGGCACTCAGAGAGGGGGGTTCACTGGAGGTGCACTGCTCTTGGCAGGAGAACCGTACTTAATACCCAAATGAACTACAATTACATGCAGGTGTAATAACAGCACACAGATAATAAGCGCTTCCTCGGCTGTTGCTCGGATCTTGACCATAATTAAAGTACAGTAGCACGGAGTACTTTTTCTTTTTTTACCTTTTTATGGTAATGCAGAAGATGTGAAACAGTTCCCTTTTGCACATGTGTAAGATGGATCCATAGCTAATGAGGACTGGTACAGCCTAATCAGCGCGAGGCAATGTGTGGTGTGTAACGCCCCTGCACAGCCCTGGGTGCAATTCCCCGCCCCTATACAGCACTGCAGCGGCGGCGGCACCTCAACACCCTCGGCCCCCGCGATGAAAAATTAACTCGCCACAATCAGCTAAACGAGCTACAATTATTTATTCATTTGTGCTATTGACTCTTAAGTAACACAAACCCACGGAGGGGGTGGGGGGTGGGGGGGGGCTCTCTGGCCCAGCAGCCCGTCTCGGAGACGGCCTTTCCATTAACTCGGCGGCGCTGGTGCAGCGGGCGGCTCGGTCCGCCTCTCCTCTTTCCGAAATGAGTGCGCTGGAGGCAGCTCCGCTTTCATACCATTATTTACACGCGGCCGCGGCTCGCTGCCGGGGAAACGCGTTATTTTACCCATTACACTCATTTCATCAGCAGAGGACCTTACCCGGAGAGACGTATAAGGCCATTCTGGATGACACATAAATTAAATACGCATTAAATGCATATTAGGATGCATTAAAAGCAGCAGCAATTACAGCACATGTAAAAAAAAACAACTAGTAACAGTGAATAAGTATTGAGATGAAATAAAGAGCTGAAATCATGCAGTGGTTACTGTTTCACATCTGTTTGTGAATCCATTGAATGTGATTCACCTGTATTTATTGGGCAGATGCTCTTAGCCAGGCTTATTCAGACAAAGCAAATGTAAGTAAGTGAACACAATAAGGTCACATGAACACCGGGGCATACAGTAAACGTCAGACCACATCTGAAAAAAAGCATCAATATGCCACAGTGCTGCTATTAAAAGTGCCCTTACGAAACACAGCCGACAGTCATCAAAATGTCAATAACATAATTACAGCATCAGTTTTAGTGTACACATAGTGTACAACAATTATCCTTTCAAAGAGAACATTTCTACATCATCTAACGTACACACAGTGCCTGATAATGACCTATCATGTGTTTGCTTGACGCCAAATAGTGATCCATAAGAGCAAAGCTACCCTGGATCATGCTAATGAGCTCACAGTTCTCAGCAGTGATCTGTAAAAGTAACTTTGCACTAAATCAGATTTCACTCAAGGTTTAGAATGACCAGGTAGCTACTGGGTGCTGGAAGTATGATATTACAGGCGATCTATTAGTAGTATCTGGCAAGCTTGGCTTAATCAGTGACATGTTATCCCACACAATACACAGGGTGATGAGAAAACTGGTCTGACTGATGCTCCTAAAGCATACCCACAATCCTCTTGTGGCCGCATCAACAGATGAACAGGAAGGAACAACCACAACTGGGTCAGGGTACCAGAAGTGTAGAAGTTCAGAGGACACCTCTGCTGATAAGATGATCCACAAATCCCCCATCCGTCAGGAATCCGGCAGCTCATTGGCCAGCGACGATGAGGTAGAGCCCAGCTGGACGAGCGAGACGACAGCTGGAGTCTTTGCCCCCTGACTTTGGAACTGTGAGAAGACGGCCTCTGTAAGCTTCGCCCTGCGCGCTTCCTTGATTAATAACTCTTTAAGAGGTTAAGGGGGCTGGAGGCTCTACCACAGAAGTTTTTTTTTTTTTTGCTTGGTGTTATCGGCGCTACTTAATCTGCACGCGTCCTCTCTGAAAGCCCGTTTCACTCCAGGACTTAATCGCTGCCCGTGTTTTTGATGTCTCTGGCAGTATTAGAGGGGGCGGGGGGGACTGCACATTTCAATTAACATTTATAAGATCACATCGCTACAGACCGGCGCCCGAAACTGCATCTTTGATGCAGCCATAAAAGACCCACATCAGACATTAACAGCTCAGTATGGCTGATTTCCTGCTTTATGTGAAGAGGAAACTGCCCATTTTCCAGGGCCTTGTATGCGTCGAGATGTACTCTGAGGGAGCGCAAGGCACGTTATGTTCATTATGTGTTAACATGCACCTCGGGATGAATGAACTCCCATCATATTGCAGGTGCTGCTGTGATACGGGGGAAAAAAACTAAAGGAAAAATGATGGGAAATACTGTAAGAATGGCAAGGTGATGGCAAACCTTCTCTTTTGCTGCTTGCAAACCAAAACACACAAACACACATGCTTCATTTCCTGACTGATATCTGCAGCTTAGTGTACAGCAGGTCGTGACTTCCATTGACAACCACAGATATTGAACATCACCCCCCCCCCCCCCCCCCTTCCTACCAACAATGATGGACCATTCAATAGAACAGCCCAGGTAATCTAAGGACAGGTGGTGGGTAATCTATTGATCGGTGAGGTTGAGTGTCTCTTTAATTTTTAATTTCTCCTATTCTGATAACGTAGCACAGCTAATTACGGAAGGATACTCTTCCAGGATCTCCTGACAGCATCATTAAAACAGCAATGCCTCCATCTCGTCATTGTTCCTTGTGTATTAATTTCATCTGCTGGTCCGATAACACTCAGTCACTGATCCCCCGACAGCTAATAAAATCTATACCACAGTTCAATGTGACACACACACACACGCACGCACCCACAAAGCTCAGTACAGTACATGCAGGCTGCTGTAAGTGAAAAAGAGTAGGGGGAATCTGAAGTGATGAGTAAAAAAAAGCACCATACAACTCATGCATCCAAGACATACTACTGCACCTAGACACTTGTGTGCGTGCAGAAACACACGCACATAGACACATGCACACGCATGCACGCACGTGCACACTCACTCACACACACACACCTACACATGACAGATTCCTGCACATGCACACCACATATAAACACATGTGCACGGTATAGATTACTGTACTTCGCTCACCATACACACACAGGCACATGCTGTGTGTATCACACAGATGTTCACACACACACACACACACACACACCCACATGTAAGATGGGCTTAACCGTGGGCGTGGCGTGAAGAATAATGCCATACCTTTGCGGCAATAATAAATGGCAATGCTCGTGCAAAATAGTAATAATTAATGTCAAAGTCTATATGTGTTCCATTAGGAGCAGGCAGCTGTCATAAACATCTTAATTAATTTAAAAAGCAAGTGACGGGGGAATTACAGCGCAGTAAAAATCTGTTTCCTCCTGCCGCTCCACAGCCCTGGAACAGATTGGGCCTTTGAATTTTTAAACACGCCTTTCATGTTCTCCTGAGCACAGAGAAAAGCCTTTCAACAGTCAGCTTGTTAGCAGAGGCACCTAGCAGCCTCCCTGCCTCGCACTCCCCGGTACATCTTTTCATTGGCTGGAGGAGGAGAGGCCCCTGCACCCTCGCAGCCGTCCTCCGCTGTTTCCCGGCTGCTGCTGTTGTTTTAAGGATTTTTATCTGATCGACTCGGAGCTCTTTGTCTCTTTGTGTTTCCCCGGCTTTCTGTTTGAATCTGCGCAGGAGGAACAGAGAGCCTTCTCGTTTCGTAGCGTTTCCTTCAAACCTCCAGTGACAACAGTGTGTTATGAGGAAGAACAGCCTTACTGTGGGAGAGTGTGTGCATGTGGGCGTGTGTGTGTGTGTGTGTGTGTGTGTGTGCGCACGTGCGTGGGGTGTATTTGAGTTTGTATGATGTCGTGCATGCATACATGTGTATGCATGTGGTAATGTGTGAGTGTGTGCAAGCATGTGTGTGCATGCACATGTATGCGTATGTGAGGTTAAGCATTTGCGTGTGTGTGTGTACATGCATGTGTATCTGTGTGTGCATTCACGTGTCTGCAAGGTTTGCACCTTTGCGTGTATTTGTGTGTGTGCATGAGTTTCAGAAGTGGGTGTACGTTTTTGCAAAACCACAAGAAATGCTAATCACACACTGGCAGCGCTACATTCCACACCTGCACACACACCTCGCCAAGCGAAGCCGGTGCGTCTGTGCCAGGTAGCACTCTCTCTGCCACCGCCATACGCCCCGTCTGCGTGCGGAGGGACTTTAGGACATACACAAAAAAGCAATTTAATCCCTTCAAAAACAGCAGCTGCTGTGCATTGCATAAGAGGAGTGGGTCTCGGGAGAATATTTAGCACGGCTGTCCAGGGGTAAAAACGCGACAGTGGAGGATTCCTCCGTCGCATTCCACTGAGTCGAAATGAAGGGATCTGCAGTGAAAGGATCAGAGAGAGAGAGAGAGATAGAGCGAGAAAGAGAGATGTCTGCCCATCTTCTCTCTCTCTGTCTCTCTCCTTCAGACGGATTAACCCCGGTCGCATTGGTGGAGGCTAAAACTGCATCCTTTCGCAAAGAGAAAATGAGCCCTTCTAACCTCCGCTGAGTTTGAAATGGAAAACGAGCCTGAAGCTGAAACCCTAAGGAGGGAGCCGGGTTCGAGGTGGTTACCGTGACAACGCTAAAGAGAGGCCCTCCTTAGAACTGCCCTAAAACTGGCACCTAGACATCAGACCGTTTAAGTCGACTTGAAAAAGCCAATTTACTGATCTTCCTGTTTATGTTTTTTGATTCCATCTGAGGTACTATATGTAACTCCTCCTACAGTTTCTCAGCTACACTTATGAAACTTGGCCAATAGCTTCAGCTAGCATGGGATTGCGTTGTGTGTGCTATTTGTATCGATGCCTAAAATACGTTTTGAGATATATACAATTTTACATTCAAAAATTTCCCATTTACTAACATGGATAGAACATTCAGAATCTGAACACTCTAACACATTACAATCATTTTTACATTACAACCATTTTACATTACAAATGATTGTAATGTATTGTAACACGTGCAGATGATTTCACAATGGGCCACAGCACCCCAACCCTTCTGCCCCTATGACACAGCTTTGGTCAGGAGGTTACATAACTGTATCAAGGAGGAGGGCCTAAGTGCTGAGTCACTTATGAGGCCTATGTTGCAATTGGCCGTCTGAAGTGTGTGTGTGTGTGTGTGTGTGATTCAATGACGAGGATTCAGGCCCTGATTTTGGCAGTAAGATCATATTCTTTATGTGACTGCTGTATCATGGCAGAAGCAGAAGCAGTGGGCGGTACAGCACAGAACACACTGATGCGCTGCAGGTCTTCACTCAGAGCCTCTGCACTTGCTGCTTAACCAAGCGGAATGCTATTATGTGTCATCAGGTAGAGATATCTACAAGACGTTGCACCACAGTACAGTATCAGCACAGTTCATGTTTTATCATACAATGGGAGCGTTTTACTGTTGAAGACTGTTCAAACTGTAGCAGAGGCTTGACTATTTAAATGACATTTAAGGTTTTTGACTCAATACCCCTCTGCCCCCCCCCCCCAATAACAAACAAACCAGGATACGCGTTTTGTTTGAATATGCCTTGTAAGCACCACCATCTTGGTGTGTGATTAGGATACGGCACAACATGCAGTACAGTCACACACATTCTTTTTTACTTATTTAATGTTTTTATTTTATAAGAATAATCTAATTGTTGCAGAGAGTTAAAATAATTTAATTTCATTGTACAAATTATATATTTATAGAAATTAAATTTTTAAATTAATAAAATATATATGTAGAGTCTGTATTTATTGTGCTTTATGTGCCTGTCACCAAGGAAGTTGCCTTGCGGGAAACTTATATAAAATGATTTGTATTTATTTTTTTAAATAATTCTATTCCATTCTTACTCATAGCAGGGCTGACAGGTGTTAATTTTTCAGATAAAAATTGTTCCACATGCAAGTGCTCTTATCTGTGGGGAACCAAATATGCCAAAATAAAGATTAAACAAATAAATTAAAGAAGAAAACATGCATAAATAAGAAAACATACATAAAAATATTAAAACATTATTTTTCCATATATTTGTTTATATTGTGTTATATCCAACACATGCACTCAGCACCTAAACTCTCAACAAATTCCTCAGTCTGAAATAAGCCAATTCAGAGACACAATATGATCATCACCTTGACCCGCTACTTTTATTGCCATTTATAAATGTAGATAAATTCACCTGTCTTTAGTGAAGCAGCTAAAGAAATTTGAGTAGCCAGGTAGTAGAGTCAGAAAAATGTCAGCTGAGGTTTTCATTGACAACAGCATGTCAACTGGAAGCAACTGGAAATGAATGAATGAGGTAAAAAGAAAATAAAACTAAGCAGATTAAAAAAATAAATTAATGAACTAATGAATAACTACATTTATAAGAAAATAAATGATTTATAAATGTATGCATTTACACCACCTTATTTATATTAACTTTTTTTTTCATACTTACATATTTATTCATATATAAATAAATATATTAATACATTTATTTATTTAGGGGTTTACTTGCCTATTAATTTATTTGTTCCATTCCTGTGACATTTATTCACTTATTCATGCATACATGTGCTCATTCATTCATTCATTCATTTTTAATGCTGGCAGGTTTGGTCCCTCGTGTGTCTCAGGCTTAGCTGTATGTTTGATAAACTTTAACCGCGCTTCCTCTGTTCTGCTCTCCTGGCTCTGAGGAGGAGTTACCCAGAACGATGCCCGCATTACCGCTCTTCTCAGGCCTACCTCTTCCTGCTCCTCCTCCTCTTCCTCCTGCTCCTCTTCTTCCTCCATTTCAGGGAATGTTTCGCGAGAGGCCGCTGGTGACACGACACAGTGACACACTGACCCAAAACCTTGACTGCCTTTGAAAAATTTCTGATCGATTTATGTAAGAGGAGCCTTCCTCAAGCAGCATTAGTCATGGCCGCAAGCGCGGCCGTCTCCTTAATTACTCCTCTGCAGCAAGTCAAATTCTCCACAGCGTGCAGGGGGAGCATTGATTTCTCTTTAACAAACAGGATGCCACAGAGCTGCAGGACGTCAGAGAATTAAACACCGGAGGAGAAGGCAGTGGAACCACGGCGCTAACATGGAGCCGCACAAAAGGACCAGCAGCTGAGCGAAGGAGACCAGTGGCGTTGTTCCCTGGAACTCATCAATTTGTGCTACTAGATAAAACTTGCATTATGGCTATGTCACAGTTCTACCACATTCAGAGGAAGGTTACAGTGCTAAATTTTTATCAGATTACAGTGAATTACGTGAGATGCCAAAGGTGGCAGATATTGATGATGCAGCAAAAAAAACGACACCGGCCCACGCTAAATGTCAGTGGCTCTGCAGCAAGGGGGTGCAGCAGTGTGGTAGGAAGCCCTGGATAACTGGAGGCGCTGAAACCGCACCTCTCACCTCCCACAGAGGAAGACACAAACAGCTCTCGCTTCCTATAAACACCAGTGATGATGATGCTCTCTGACTCTCAGCTCCCTGCTGCAGAGCAGAAATGGGTTTGACATGTGGTCGGCCCGAGAGCTGCCTGTCGAGCGACCTGCGTAAAGGGCGAGTTTCACTCTGATTCCAGCCCACGGCAGCTGTGGGAGATGGCAACTGCGGTGGTCAGACTCTTTCTTTCGAATCGCGACATCTTAATGTCACTGTTATTGATTTCTGACTGTGAAATTTCCAGTGCGAAATCAAAGAGCACCACTGTGAAAACATTAAAGGAATGAGAAAAGCCAGCTAGATCAAAGGGGTAAATTCATTGATGGGGGGAATTCCACCAAAAAAATAGAACCGAAAAAACTGATCGCCATTATTATATTCACCGCTGGTAATATAAGCAACTAATGCACTTTCTCAAAGTGTCTAAACCACTTGGAGACAAACTTTCACTGATGCCTAAGTTACATGGACAGATTCATGTCATTTTCTGCGGATGATCTTATCCCATCTCGATGAGAGGATCAGTGGATTTCTACAGGTTCTGGGCAAGCTTTGTTTCTGGCTAACAAAGACACATTGAGCACACTTCGTCTCCGGAATTCAAGGTTCAATTCAGGACGCTAAAGGTAAGGTAAACACGAGAGCTGTTTCAAAAGTATAGAGTGGGGTATCAAATTATGATTTATTTTGATGGAGTTCCCCTCAAACAGAAATAACAAAAGGCCATGTCTACAAGTCTGAGTTATGAGGTTTTCCATATCCAAAACTATAAACTAAAAATACAAATGAGAAATCTATAAGCATATTGACCCCGCTACATGTTCATGTGCATCGACAGGAAATTGCGAAGCAAATTGTTTTCTTTGGCGAGCTGTACTGTAGCCAAAGGTTGACCGCTAAGTATGAGAAGGTCTAATTTGTGTCTTCTGTTCAAGTCCTTTGTATTAAATTCCTGCCATTGATTCGGAATGTCATTGAACTTTGAGTACGAATAAACTCACTGAAATTGTGAGCTGATGAGCTGATGGTTGCATTCAGGAAACGCAAGTCACAGACACTTCTGCCCACTTGAAAAGGGCAGAGTGTTCACACAGTACTGTCAAAGGACAAGGTCAGAAAGTTTGCCTATTTATTCATTTATTGCACTGACATGACAGCCCATGGATGCAGAAACTTTGATGGCTGACAGTAAACTCTCTATTCGCATGCACAGCGCCGCACACCCTATGAACCCCGGAGACCTCCGCCCACTTCCCCGTGCCACGGCATTACAAACATCTGCTCAGACGTCAGCGGGAACTCCGGGGTTAAAAAACACACCGGGGGGAGGAGTGAGGATGAGGCTCGCGCCACAGAGGTGCTTACGTATGTCCCCTCACCGCGGCGCCTGAGGTGCCCGGTCTTCCATAATTTAGATGAATTTAGACGAATGCCAGAGGGGTGAAAAAGGCCAGCCTGGGTGGGACTGCAGGGACAAAGAGGAGAGCCTGCCTGAGCCCAGGCTGCTTTGATGGCTACAAGCTAACGCGGGGGCACTGACAGATGAGGGGAATGAGGAGGCTGTGGCGACTGCAAGAGACATCAGAGAGCACTAAAGGAGAAATAAAGGAGACTGCCCCAAGACTCTATGAGGCTTATATTTTATTAATTATCTGAGTGCAGCTAGCTGACTACCAGGGGGTGGGAGGGTGGAGGGGACTATGACCAAACTCAACCGAGTTTGCACAGCACATTGGCTCCGATGCAGCAAACCAGGTGCATTCAATTCAAATGGGCTGTGAAATGGGGATTTGACGGGCTCAGTTCGGATAAAGGCAGAAACAACCGGAGGTTATGCAGGGATAACAGGCATTTGCTAATGAAAGCATTCTGTACAACTAGCGCTTAACGTCAATCAGAGGGGGGGCCGCATGTATAAACAAGGCTGTTAAACACCTTTTTTAAACAGCAACGGAATGAATTTGGCTTGTGTAGGGTGACATACGAACACTAATCAATTCTTTAATTACATCACTGTGGCAATTCACTCCTTTGACAGCAATGCCTGTTGTAGCCATTGTGGCCCTGCTCATTTAAGGTGTACGGCCTAATGAGACAGCCTTCAATTTAAAGGGCTAATTGTAGCTCCTGGTTAATGCAGTCTCATTTAAAGCTTCTCCCACTGCACTTATGTATATTATAAATACTAATAAATAATAGTGAACGTGTTATCAAAAACACCAGAGATGCTAGACTGAGAAAATTCCAGACAAGGTATGGACTGCTGCCATACTGAAAAGTATGTTTTCAACATCTTCAAATCCTGAATCCACAAGAATATGTGCAGTTGGAAATGTTAAATACGGTAAAATAACACAGTTAAGAATACTGAGAGCACTCTGAAACAATTAGGCCCAACAGTAATTGCACAATGAAGACTGCTCAGATGATAACATTGAGGATTGCTCTACCACAAATCTTTTGCTTTAGTTACACAATCCAAACTACACAGCAGATTTGTAAGGACAGCCCATATACGTTTTTCACATTATGAAGTTTTGAAGTTTTATGGTGATGGGTGTGGCAAAACTGCCTGTAGGCACTACCAGGCTCAGCTGTCGTTTACAGCCCCACCATACGATACCTGCCCTAGCCTGATGGTTGAGAGTGCTTATGCATATTGCATCGACTTTGACTTATTCGATTTGATTGACCAAGTATACAAAGGGCTCTGTTGCAGCTCTCCACAGGAAGTAACTGCAATGAGGAGTTAAGTGGTTCCACCAGAGTGCACTGGGTCAGTGAGAGAACTTGAAAAGTTCTACTGGGGTAATGGAGTCAGTCCCTCAGAGCTACGCTACCGGCCAAATGCCAGGGTACACCGACATTTCTGAACTGGAGCTCCAAAAACTCTGAAAATCCAGCAGTATTATGAATATTGTGCTCTGCTGCCCATACACTGATCCACTAAACAAGCTCTTCACAATTCTGAAAATATTTTATTCTTAAAGGGTAGAATTTCAAGTTCTAGAAGTACAATAATCAATGGAAAAAAGTACAACAATAAAATGTCAGAGACTATAAATATTGGAGTGCAAAACATGGTTGTATAATGTTCTCCTGACAGCTGCTTGTAATTGGTAACAGATTCTGGGCAAGTGATGCCTGAGCAATTCTAAAATTATCTCATGATTTCTGTTATGAAACAACTTATTTCCTGGGTACCCAAAATACATGCATGTTAAGATGAACATAAAGGCCAGATTACTATGAACAAAAAAAACTGAAAGGACTCCAATGGATGGACAAAGGCAATGATGTTGCTTTGTAAAACACTGACCACACAGTAGAATTGTTTGGTAACCAAAAAATAACTTTTATGTCAATTTTGCTGTCAATCAACATCCTGCAAGTGATTTTTTTTTTCTAACGCGAATGCCTTAGAGAGGAAATCTGAAAAGCAGATATGACTAAGACTCTCTCCAGTTACTGCTACATTTAATGTTTTTTTCCTCTATCCTGGGAAGGAGGAAGAATTGAGACAAAAAGAAAGAAGTAGGCAAAAAGCACTTTTATCCTCGCAAACAAAGGAGTCGGGTTTTGATTTACGCCACTTCTTAGCCCAAAACAGACAGGGGTTTTTTTTACATCAAGGAGAGGGGGAAAAATCTGCCTTTCTGTTTGTTCAACGTCTGTATTTGAACTTAATGTCTTGTGGCAATTTACTTCACAACCTCAAAAGTCATTTAGAAAAAAAAAGAGCTTGACAAAATCAAGGGGTAACTTCTGGAAAATTTTAGGAAACTTGCTGAGGGCCGCAGAAGTGGGATGGGGAAGTGGTCGTTAGACAGCTCCTTTCCTGCTTCCAGAGACTACCTCACACATCTGATTATTCTCACTGTCTGCACCATCTCTGTGTTCACACAAGCAAACACACTTGGACAGCTCTTTTGGGATTACGCAATGAAGAAAAGAAAAACGCCTCTTTCTCGACCAAATCAGCTCTGATCCATGTATGTATATGTAAAGCAGTCTCTGCCAACGGGGATTGTAGAAGCAGGGAGGCAGAAACATCAGCAAAGACGAAAGAGAAAAAAAAACACTAATGTTTATTGCCATATCCTCTCGCTGAAACATCAAGAGACTTTTAAAAGTCTGCATCTATGGCTCTTCCATAATGTGAAAAAAAAAACAAAAAATAAGAATTTAATAATTAACCCCCCAAAAAAGAAAGCAATGAGGAAAGAAATACATTTTTTTTCTAAACATTTCCTTTAGAAACTCTTACCCAGATCATGGATTTAAATTTTCACATTTTACCCATTTCTATTTCTGGATAATATTTATTGAGGCAATGCAGGTAAAATGCTTTGCCCAGGATGCAGAAACCTCTGACTTACAAGCCCTGTTCCCTCCCTCAATCTTCCCTCAGCACCACACTGCTGGCCATTTTCACTCTTTGGTCTATGGAGAGGAGTCACATGTTTGTGCCTTCATTTATAAAATGGACACCATTTATTGCCTCTCCAAGGCTGCTTTTTCACCAGCACTATCTCTGAGCATCAGCCTCCCTTGGAGGGGCCGCAAATACACGGAGGCCGGCCCAACGACCCTCTTAACCTCGGAGAAAGAACCTCTCTTAATCTGAGAGAGAACAGAGGAGAGAGAGGGAGGAGGGAGGCGCATAAAGAGAGGGAAAATAAATACTGTATTTACTAGCAGAAACAGCAGCCGGGTCAGCTGGCTGGTGAAGCACGGGGAGGCCGGGAGCATTACATAACCGTTACGCTTCCACGCGGCCTTTAAAGAGCTGATCCAGAGCGGCAGACGGAACGAAGGCAGAAGAAAAAAAAAAAAAGGACGAGATGAAAGCGACGAGGAAAACAGCAGCCAAGCAAGCGGCCAGCGCTGCAAGGGGCACAGAGGTGCACAGGGCCACGTTTGTGACATTTCATATTTACAGTTAAATATAGATTGAGGTGCACTGATGCATTCAGCAGCGTCAGATAGCCTTTGCCAGCCCTGACATGAATGGCAGTGTTCCTCCTGGGCCAGTCCAAGCAGTCAGAGCAGAGTTTAACATCCACTCAAACTGCCGTCTGGCTGACAGGAGAGCACCTGGGTCTCACTCCAGCGCAGTGCTGGAGTACCATGGCCGGGCAGGGCAGTAGTGCTGCTCATCATACACCACGTGTCTGTAGATAACTGGCTGAATAAACAGCCATTGTTTAATTTGGCCTCAGAAATAGCCTCTTCCTGTCGAGCCAATGAGTGAATCAGCCAGTGGGTTTAAACAGCAAGAAAATAACAGTGGAACTTAATGAAAAAAGATGTGTCCACCTACATGCATAGCTACACCAATGCCTGCATCTCCACAAACAAACTCTCTCCCTCACACATATGTAGTGTAGACACACAGCCCGTGTCCCCAGAAATATATTCTCTCACTCACACACATACTTTACACAAACAGCCTAGGTCCCCACAAACAGACTCACTCAATCACACACACTGTACATGTGCGACCCATGACAACAGCACGCACATACTCACACACACACACACACACACACACACACACACACACACTCACACTAGCACTCATAAACACACTTGCACAGATAAACACACTTGCACAGATATCCACCTATCCACTGCCTTGCTAGTGGTTAAAGCAAGATAAATCTCACTGTTTAACAGCTGCTTATTTTCTGCCGTCAGACGCCGTACCCCTGCGTGTACAGTAACCCTACCACTGCGCGGAACACCGCGCGCATGCTGATAACACTTAACTTAGCTTCAGGTGCACTATGCGCTGTGACCTTGCTGCTAAACGCACGCAGAGCAATGAATAACTATCACCCTTCCTCAGCTGACAGCTGACACCTGAAGGCACAGGTGATATACGAGATGTGACAAGCGCTTCAAATTGAACTGGATGCAAAATGGCAGGAAGGGAACAAATCATATCCAGGTAGGGAGCCACGGACCAGCATGCACCGCTGCAAACGACATGAGCTTAGCTGTCAGGGCCGCTCAGCCATCTCAATAAACGTGCTCCTTCCGAACAGGTAGCTCACCTCGCGGAAAGAGTGACAGGTTTCCCCTTGAGGGGAAAATACTCACAGCGTAATGCTGCACAAACCGCAAAAATCGATACATGCACAAATGAAGGAGCACTGCGAACAGATGGCAATCCAGACGCTTGTACGCTTTGCATAACGCCGCTAAGGTCACGTGTCAACAAAGCAGGGACACGCAGTACGTTTATTTTCTTGTGAATTTGTATAAAACCAGTCACATACGCAGGTGAGAAGTGTGTATGATCAGTGAGACCTGAGAGACAGGAGCAGGAACACTGGACATACAGACTAACACTCAGGGAGATTCCCAGCATGCAGAGAGGGAGAAAAACTCTACACTATTGGCAGGTGTTTTTCTGTTTTTCTCCTCATTATGAAAGCACACAAGGCAGAATACATGGACAATGCTTTGTGTAAAGAAGGGCCAGCTTCTCCAGGCAGCAACCCCCTTCCTAAAAGGGGTTCAATTCCACAAACTGGTCCGGAAGGACCGCCTTTGCCCGACGGCTGTTCAGCGATCACATGCGACTCACCCGCAAGGTGTCAGTTAGCAGACGCTTGGGGACCATGTCCAGTTTCTGTCACAACCACATCAGGAACTGGTCACAAAACCTGAATCTGACCAAGCGTATTTTTACCTTTAGGATCTTTGTGGGTCTCTACTGTTATTATATATAAGTGTTTTTTTTTTTTTTTTGATTCTGAATGTTCTACCTTAAGGCCAGTGTAAAATAATATCTTGTGAACCAAAAGTAAGTGTCTTGGGATTATGACATTTCCGAAGTTCTCACCTTGAGACCACAAAATGAATCCCTAAATAACTGCTGATGTCGGAATCCAAGGGATACGAAACCCCCAAAACATTTTACATCTTCAGTCAAAGCGGCATTCTGATGGGCAAAGCTCCAATTGTGGAGTTGGGAGGAACTCAGCAGGGAACAGATACTGTGTGAAAATGCACTGGGCGAGTTGCAAACCAACCGTATTTCAGGAAAAAGCCTGCCCTGAGTCTGATTTTGCCCTGTTCTGAAAGGCGGATCACAGTGAATAATGTCAGGGCACATCTCCTATCACTGTCCCCATGCAGCAGGAGAGCATTCGGTGTGAAAAACGGGCCTCAGCTCCAAAGCGAACAAAGATGTGTTTTTTTTTTTCTTTTCACAGGTCCCCTAAAGAGCACCTCAGAACTGGGTTTAAAGTCAATAATACACAGCTGAGAAAGCAGCTGGATCACTGCTATAGGAGAAGTGAGCCCAGCTTTGGCCCTCGGACGTTATCTGAAAATTGAAACTATAAAGGATCTTGTGAGGTCTTGTTTAATTTTTTGGTGAGAGAGGGTCAGGTGGGGGGTGGAGAGAGGTCATAGAGCAGGATATTGGTGAGCCGGCTTCCACATATTATCCCCCCAGGCTAAAGGAATTTCCATCTCAGGGGTCCCTCCCTGCAGTGTGGGATGACTTTCCATGTACACTAGTCTCTGTGATTCAGCCAGGGTGAGGAAGACCTCCCTCCACCCTCTTGGCTTGGCTTTTCACCACAGGGTTGCAGGTTTGATTCCCAGTGGGGCTCTACAGGCTCTTCACCTGACGTGCCACAGCAAATATCCAGATGTATAAATCAATAACATATAATAATGTCAACCAATGAAATGTAATGTAAAGTTATCCTGAATGAGGCTTTATTATTATCATTATTATTATTAAAAATAATAATGATAATAATGATGATGATAATAATAATAATAATAATAATAATAATAATGATAATGTTGTCCTTTCAGAGAGGGTTTGATCCCTCTGTCCCCCCCTCCCTGACCCGCAATCCTGTGGCTTGCTTTCCTCTCTCTGTATTCTTTGAATGTTCCATCCCTCTATTTTTGGTGGCTCACGAAGGCACTGATGTGATTAGAGAGGATGATTATTACAGTTACGCAACGGCATCAAATTCATTTACTGCCAAGCGCCGTGGACAGCGACAAGATATCACTCCGGCTCTCGAATCTCTCTCCCTCTCTTTCCCCGGCCATCAGCTCACACCACCCTACTGCCACCCCCTGTAACCCCACCCACTCACTAACACAAACAGCGCCCCCCCCCCCCCCTTCCCCCCCTTCAGTCTATTACAGCAATGTCAGGGGATTAAGGGCAAGTGGGTTAGTAGAGCACTGCCAGGAAAAAAAAAAGAATTAAACCCAAAAAAAGCCCTTCAGACATCAGCGGCGACCTTGCAAGGAGGACATGGGCAGGCTTTCATCAGAGGGGCTGGGGTCGTGAGCAACGCTGCACACCCCACACCGGGGGCCTTAGCCAAACTGCAGCAGTCCCTGGCAGCTTGGGCGGGGGGAGGGGTTACGGAGGGACAGAGGTGTGCCTGTGGAGTGGCTCTCCAAGAAAGATTCCGTCACTTCTTCAGTTATATAGCTGCAGCCTGGAACACTCAGGCCTGGAGATTCCAGAACCTCCTCTGTCTCTCAAACACACAGAGAGAAACAGAGAGAGAAGGAGAAAGAGAGAGACAGAGAGAGAATAAAAATAGACAGAGAAAAACAGAGACAGAGAAAGCAGGAAAGACAGGTAGAAACAGTGAGTGAA
Source organism: Megalops cyprinoides (assembly GCF_013368585.1). Taxonomy (NCBI): domain Eukaryota; kingdom Metazoa; phylum Chordata; class Actinopteri; order Elopiformes; family Megalopidae; genus Megalops; species Megalops cyprinoides. Next base: position 19,032,411 of record NC_050595.1, on the reverse strand, counting down.
AGAGTGACAGGGAGAAAGAAAGAGGAGTGAAAGTAGACAGAGAAAAAGAGACCGAGACAGAGAAAAGAAGAGCGACAGACAGAAACAGTGAGCAAAAGAGTGACAGAGAGAAAGAAACAGAGAGTGTGAATGAAAGAGAGAGGGAGAAGTGAGAGATGCTGCTGGTAACGTGAGAGTTTCAGAAGTGGCCCTCAGTGTGTGAACGATACTCTGCAGGGTGGCAGTGAGAGTGCCAGCCCGGCTGCCGAAACCGATGTCATCATGTCCCCACATCCCCACATCCCCATGCTGAATCCGAAGGCCGTGTGCACTCCAGCACCCCAGAACACAGGGAGGGAGGGGTGCTGACCCAAACCGTGCCGGGCCAATTAACACCAGATACCACATGGGGATGCTCTGGCCTTTCAAGTGCCATAGGGGCTTTGAATGTTCAGATTTTCACCTAGCTGAAGTACTGTCATCCAATACATCCCTGATGAAACTAGAGGCACGTGGCAGATTCAGATTGGAACAAGAAGCTATGAACACAGGCTTTTTAAACATCCTCCTCTATTTCATAGCTGTTGGTCCCCACTGACTATTACAGAGGTCCCTATGTGCAAAGGTGTTTCAGAAAAGACACAATGTATTATTAAGGTAAAATTTGGATGGACACACAAGCACTTATAAAATGGATTTTCAAGGGCCATGAACATTTTTTTGTGCTCACCTTTCCCATGGCTTTAACCATAAAAATTATATTTACTTACTGACAAATCAAAATTAATAATTTCTGAATTTATTCTGTGACAGACTGGGCCCTGGAGCTTACACTATAGATGCAGTCTCTCCATCACAGGTGAAAGTGTTTGACACAACACACAACCAATGAGGATTACAAACTGGACTTCACCTTAAATTAATAAACTGTCTTCCACTGTGTTATGCTAGTACGTTCATGCCCCAATGCACACCGTGCGACGGCAGCAATCCCTCAGTGTCCCACAAGGGAATGCAATGAAGTCGTGCGGCCTCAGGAGAACGCTGTGTTGCGTTGTGCTGTCTGTGCCGCTCATCTGCACAAAGAGGCAGTGAGCAGGAGGGACATAACGCAGCGTTCTCTCAGGGCCTGGCAGAACTCAGTCACACTAACACGCGGTGTCACGTCAACCCCACGACGCCAATCAGACCTGGGCGTGTCGGTTGCAGGTAGGAGTCGGAGAGCGGGGTCCAGTTACGGGGGAGCAGGATGGGTCCACACCTCTCGCCAGTGTCTCCGCTCCTCGCTAAAAGGACTCAGCGGAGGAGATGAAGTAGCACGTCTGACACCAGATCGTCTAAGTGATTCCCAGGCTTGAGCTCATGATTCCAGATGCTTCCATCCGAGGCGGAAACCACCGCGACAGCCGACGTTAAATTATGGCCATGAAGTGTCCTTATGGCTAACTGCACTGAGCACATGGGTGCTGGAATCTGGTAGGATTCATAGCCCGCCTCACACTCCTCCGACCTTAGACCGTTTGTCCTCGGCTATTGAGAGTTCCCTCAAGTGAGCGCGGCTTTGTGTGATGCCAGTTAACGGCCGAGGGCGCTCATGGGGGGGATGAACCCTGACGTTTTTGGGACTCAATGAAGCAGAAGCCCAAACAAATAACCAACAAAACCAGGAAACAGAAACAAAACTGAAATCCATTTGTGCAACGTTTGAGAAGGTGTTTATATCTGCAACAGTTTCAACAACTGCTGTGGTACTGTAGAATAATTAATAAAAAAAAATGTCCACTACCTCTGTTTACTAGCTGAATTCATCGGGATGAATTATAAATGACGCAAATCATGAATTCAAAATATGTTTATTATCATACAGTACATCTGTTGCAATGTTTGAGCATCAGATAGTCATAAATGTTGCCCTGCCTCAGGAACCACCACAATTCTTCACTAAAATCTTAAAGTGTGAGGATATGATTTGTCTGAAACACGCGCAGGTCTCAAGACGTCCACAGTCTTGGAAAACAGATGTGCATGCGGTCCACAGAGGCTACAGCAGAAAACCATAGCCGAAATGATCTCAGTTAAACACTGTCATGACCTAATCGCCTGAAAATTATCATTCGGGTTAATTCACCCGAGCTGTTTACAGATTTCTTAGGACCTCGTCTACATGCGATGGTAAAGAATTATGTTAGCGTTTTTCACGGGCTGCACACAGTCAGGGAAAGGGTTGCCAGATTATGATAAAATCAAAATCACATGAGCCAAAAAAAAAAGACACAAGAATCTGCAGTGAATCAATCATCGCAGCGAGGACTTGGATAAAATGACACGACAAATTCATCACATTTCAGCCTCCTACCGAGGGCCTGGACATTAATCACCCACAGAAACGCGGTCAACGCGCAGCCCAAAGTGACGCATGTCTGTTATGGAGGTGACTAACAGGGTGTGACTCACATTTGAAACTTGTTTTCGGCTTAGCAAGCAAGACATCGGCATATGCCAAAAGAGACACAGGGACACATACAGCAACACGAAACAGGACAGAAATATGCAGATTAGTGGTTCTGTTGGGTATGTGACTTGGCTGCAGGAACGCCATCAAAAAATCTCTCTAAAATGCAAGCAGTGTTTGAGGGCATTGTGCTGCCCAAACAGTCTTTGTGGCTTCACTGATCTTCATGTGATCTGAACAGCTCTTCTCCCATTCACCGTGACTGCTTGCACCAACCAATCCACCCGCTGTAACGATCTGCACAGAATTTTGTGCAGAATGGTGAATTATGCCCTTGGCTGTGACCACAGTTTTCTCCTCAGGATTACCAACTGAAAACAGATTTGCAGATAACCGAAACGGTCGTGACCCAATCCACAATGCAATACAGAGAGCCCTTTGTTACGCCCATTCAATAAATACATCCTACCCTGTGAGTAAGTCCTATCCTTAAACTCAGAATGAAGCCAACAAGTTAACAGTCACCATTTATTTGACAAATTGTGGTACCTGCTTATCACATACTGTGCTTTTTACCTCTGCCAAATGGTCTGGGATCAGCCTACCCACACCCTGATCCCAGCCTCCAACCATCCTGCACACAAGGCTCTGGAAGCGTACTATCCTTTCCAGCCTGCAGCGGAAAGGATGAAAACCAAAGAGAATCGGAGGGTCAAATCTGCATCTGATAAAAGAGGCAACTGATCTAATCTGTGTACCACCAGGACAAAGAAGCATGAGTCATATTTCTGTCACTAAATGTTTAGTCTGTAGTCTTCCCCCCTCCCTCACCGCCACCCCCCAAAATACTCTTTCCTGCTTCACTTCTCAAACACGGCCGCAGGGAAAAAACAGGTTTACAGTTTGGTTCCTTGTTTGAATTCCGGCGGGGACCGACTCAGTGTGTTCTAATCACGTACATAAATATTATTGTGCTGGCTTGGGCAGACCCAAGAATTACTTCAGACCACATACGTACAGGCCGCTCATTCAATAACAGCCAAACCGCCCAGGAGGCTGAAACGTGACCACAGTCCACTTTCTGAGACCTGGGCGTTTTTTTTGTCCAATTCATTGTCCTGTAGAGAGGCCCTGCTCCATGTCAGTGCAGTGAATGGGCTCTGTGAGGCAGCCACCAGGGTTCCAGGACCTGCTGTCAAAAAGCTCTCATGCGGAGCAACGAATTTCTCCTCTAAAATCCCGACCTTGAGCTTTTCCACTGAAAAGAGAAAGTGGTCACTCTGAAAACTGTGCCTTTGCCAGACATGTCTCCTGAAACCCAGAAAGCATTGTAACCATTGAACGGTGCCTCCTCCTAATTATAGAGCATTTAAGGCAAACTCATTTAATCCTGCTCGTTAAGGAGTCCAAATTTGCAAAGTATAAATTCCACTTCTGATGCCTACAGCAAGAAAAAAAAAATCATATTTATTTAAGATTAATAAGATAAGAGATTTGAGTATCTCCAAAAGAGATTAAAAATGACACACGGTTGTATCAGAAGCCTCTCTCTGTGTGTAAGTGTGTGACGGACAGGAGACAGGTTGAGAATGACATAGGCTTCCTCTGTGTGATAGAGTGAGCACTGGGGTTAATCATCTCACTGTGTGTAAAGGAAGCATGCCAAGGTTGAGTCATTCGTTCTGAGGTCTCAGGCTGAACACTCCGTGAGCCAGTCTGGTCCACATATGAACCAATCACTGCAGTTCGAAATATCATGTGAAATGCCACAGTAAACACTAGCTTTTCCGTACATACACTCCTGATCCTGTTCCTACAACTACAAATACTGTACACCTCCCCAAACACACACACACACACACACACACACACACACACACACACACACACACACACACCACTCTTGAGTGGTTATCTAAATGTCCCAGTTCTTTAAGTTCTTCCATTTTCATTCCTGACTGGGAGGCCCAGCCCAGGTTTGTGTTCCTGGATTTCCTCTGGCTCAAACGGTGACTCAGAGGGAGCTGAACACCTGAGGTACCGCAGCTGGATCAGGTTTGCACGGGGGTCAGACCGCAGTTTAAATTTACACGTTCCGGCTCTGGCACCGCTCTCGCTCGTGAGCTTCTTGCCTTGTTGGCGCGGAGCCCACACCTTCACCGGGGCGGGACGCTCGGGCGGTCGGGACACACAAGTAACGAGTAACACACCAATGTGCATACGCTCCGGCAGTGCGCTGTTTCTCTTGGCTGGGAATGCTCGGCCCGTCCCTCACAGAGCTAACACCGGTGAGCCTGTTTAAACCTCGCCCAGGTCGCCTCCCTCCACATGTCTACACCGATGTTGTCACAGGCCATAAAAGTGTATAAATATTTGAGCTGGGGTAACCGCAGAGCCCTTTTTCTCTCTCTGGATCGTGCATAATTAAAACTCTCCAGGACTACCCCTGCTCCCATTGTTAGCACCGAAAGCTAGCTTTTAACAGGGAAGTCTTCAGCGTGTGCCTGTTTACTAATGCCTGCTGACGGAAGGTCACTGTGTCAGCTATTTCTGACAGAACAGCAGAACAGAGAGAAAGCCCAGGGCTGTAATGACGTTCCATACAGCACTCACATTGCCACTTCAGAGATAAGAGCCTGGTTTCAATCAAAACAACCGAGCTGATTTAAGGAGAAGTGCCATTCAATCCGAAACAGCCTCCCAGATGAATCAGGTCACATATAACCTGTATAATAACCTGACCGCTGGATTGAATCAACATCACCAGGCCACCTGAAGGAAAAAAGATCACTCTATTATAAGGCATGCAGGGCCAATATGCATAATTTTGTACATTTTTGATTGGCATTTTATGCTTGGATGACATGGCCTTTTTTGAGTGAATTCAGGGGAGAGTGGTGAAATTAAAGTATTTCCAAGCCATACTGTACATCAAAACTGTGTATTAGACTCACATATCACTAAAGGACCGATGTTTGTGCTCTGCACAGCCTTCAACTTCTACCTGTGAGCCAATAACTGTTCACAGCCCATACTGATTTCTCCCCTGCTCCATCTGTGGTTTCTGCAAAATGTCTGGTATCTGACCAGCACTGCAAAACAAAGCAAAGGAGAGTTAAAGATGACCTGGCACCATTTACCTGAAATCCTTGAGAGCAGGAGGCTCTGAGAACATGGCCCTCAAGACTTCACATAACGTGGAGTTATTTTCACATCCAAAAATAACCTATTGAGGATATGTTTTAGAGAATATGTTTTTAGCTCAATCAATAGTTCAAAAATATGAAAATTACTGCTGTTCTGGTATATTGAAAAACATTTCTGCTTTACATAATTTTAATATAGTGTAGTATTTAAATATATTTTATATGTATTTGCAATATATTCTTGAGTAGATATGCAATACATTCTTTGGTATCTCTCTCAATATATTATATTTAATTTTCATATGGGTTCAGTTCTACTCCCCAAAGAAGGGAGGGGAGAGAAATCACTACATACAAGAAGCTCACCAAAACATACTCCTCACGCAATCAGTGACCCATCTCACACAGTCATCCATCCATCTCGTTTCATCTGAGACAGGGCATCCTGTTGGAATGGCCCTCCTTTGTATGCTAAATTCATTTCAAATGGCTGTTAAAGGATCTCTTTTAAGTGGCCTTCTGGAATGCTGCCATAGGATTCCCATCATTCATAACAGTTAAAATCAACACTGGCGGCAGGTATCATAGGGCCCCTGGAATCGGTGGAGCATTCCTGCACTATAGTGTCCGGTCATTAGTCTCCCACCTCAGAGAGACAGCAGCCTTATTAAAAAGGACTACTCCCAATGGGCTGAATGCCTGCACCCCTGAGCCATGATTTCACATTATGTATGTGACTAAGTCATGGGGGAGATATAAAAAGGCCCCAGAAACAACAAGCTTCACTCTATCACTGTCTCTCTCTCTCTCCCTCTCTCTCTCTCTCTCACACACACACACACTTCTTCTGGGGTGATTGAGTTCATTACCCAAAAAACTGTCCTAAAGGTCATTTCATAGAAGAATGATAAAACGCTTACTGGCTTATGCAGCTGGCTATTACTAGCTACCTGCTGGGCAGATCCCATTATTTATGGTTTACATAGCATGTGTCAACCATATTTACTGAAGCAATTCAGCTTTTATGTGCCTTAATCTGGGGGTACAACAGTGTTGCCCAGGACTCAAACCTGTAACCCCCTGGGTACAAGCCCAATTCCGACACACACAAGGGTTAGGGTCGAAGTAATGCCTCACCACCCCAATGCATTCAAAGGGATAACACTCTTATTGTGTGTGATCCACTAAGTGCAAACTGCAAACAATTTTTACTCGGCCATGGGGGGTCCAGCGCAAATCTTCCATATCTCGTTATCCTGCCATAAAATGTTTATTTTGCCATAGGTTAGAAACGGGCCGAGAAACAGCAGGTAAAAGCCTGCGTAATCTGCAGGCCCGGCCAATGGGAGACTTTTTATTTGCGGAGATTGCACAGTATGCAGACAGCGCCGAGTTCATTCACAGTCTGGCACAATACACAAAACAAAACTACATTTTACTTTCATTTCCAGCTGGGCAGCAAACCCAATTTTTTAAAGCACAAAGCCGTTAATGCAAAAAGCTGAAATAATGTCAGCGGGCTTGAATAGGACTTGTCCTCACAAGCGAGGGGAGCACAAAGGAGAGTGTAATGACGGCCCATTTGTGTTCGGTGGTGGCTCTGTAATGGCGCGTGGCTGGTGGCGTGGGCTCCTTGCGGCATGGGGTCCTCGTGATGCCCTCGGACAGGGTCTGTGAAGGCCCCCCCCACTCCCTCCGCCACAGTGATTTACCAATCTAGAATCCCCCCCCCCCCCCCCCCCCCCACACACATTTTATTTCTGGGTTTCAGCTGAGAAACCGTAACCACAATCATTGGGGGCATACTGATTGTGAAAAGCAGGATTAGATGAAACTAACAGTGTCCCCCTTTGGGAAGGCCGCACTTCACATTCCATCAAGCCAAATAAAGCAGCGGAATAATTGCTTATGCTCATCATGGATAAACGGTTTCTCCTTTAAATGCCGTAATGACACTACATCTGCCTTAACCTCTTAAACGGGGGTTCCCACGGATACGCAGGAGCCATCAGGTGCAGAAATGAGGCGTGGTCAAGCCGTCCGCCCGCGGTAAGGAATTCCAAATAGTTTTTACCCAATTTTTTTCCCCCCATTCCTAACTGTCAGGAACATTCTCAATCCATCTAAAAGCTGTGTCAATATTTGAACCAGTCCACACCAGGATGTATTTAACCATAATTATAGGATATAGTGTACCAGAGTCCTTGCTGAAAAAAAATCCCTGAAATAACAGTATGCGTGTTTGATAACATTGTGTGCGCAGGTTATATCACTGTGTGATATAACCTGACATTCAATACTTGGATGTTATTTATTTTTTTACAAAAAGGGTGACTGTAGAATGTGTCAGTGATTTTGCAACAAGAGGATTTGCCTTCGGTGAATAATTAAACACCAGCATTTGGTACCTCTCAAAACATAGATGTGAAAAATATGAAGGATGTATGGAGGCATGTGGCTATCAGCTTCAAAGGATCCGCTGTGGTCCATTTCCTTCTCTCCTGTCTGCACCCCTAAGATCAATTTTTAATCACAAGACACGACAAAGGCCCATTAATGATCTGTGCCTATGTGTCCTATACTGGGAGGACAGAAAGCTTACCCTGAGCTGTGCTTTCTCTATGCAAAATGCAGAGACAAACTTCGGTTCCACTGTTGGCTGTCAACATACAGAAACCCAGGCTACTGTGAAGAGATTCATACCTCATTTATACCTCATCACTGTTTTCAATAATGGTCTCACAGCATCTGTGCAACACAAGTGGCCCTTTTGGCGTGGTCAGGTCTCTGTGACAGTGTGCTGAGGGCAGCCATTTTTCAATTATTGTTCAGGCTAAACAATGTTTTTTGACAGAAAGTGTTATTACTGGTAAGTGTTGGCTGTAGGGTGACTGCCGTATGAGGCTGTCATTCTGAAGGTAACCATCTTGCCAGATTGAAACCGAGATTCAATCTAACTGCATATTTTGTTCACAGCTTCAACTTTTTTAATTGCAAAAAAAAAATGGTTAACCGTAAACCACAAATTCACAAAGAATTGCAAGAATTGGGGAAAAAATAAAATACCACATATTTACATTTGCAGCTTTACGTTAAGGGTGACCGGCGCTGCAATTAGACTGAACCAGGCCCTGAGTCTGCTCTGCTCCACGCACACCTGGCTGTGTGCAATCTCCCTCACCTCCTCGGAGCCTCTCTCCTCAAAGCTCTCCTTCTCCCCGGCACCCTAATTGCCTTCATTACTGTATCTGCAGTCAGATAAAATGCTAATTTCACACCGCATTAATTTCCCCGAGCCGAGTGCTAACCGGCGCAGGAGACGGGGGCCGCCGGGCCGCGCCGCAGCTCCGCTGGAGAGGGGTCTGTGCTCAGCTCACAGGAGAGAGACCGGCACTGAGCGTGGGTCATTTACACTATCGATTCACGCGAAAGAAAAACAAAAGGTAGTGGAGTGTGATTTATCAGCGCAGAAGTCCAGCTCGGCAGCCGCCACACAACAAAGGGGGGGGGGAGAGGAGATGTGCGCTGGATTGTTGAAGGCCTTATTTATTTTATGGGTGTGTGATTTTTGAGATTTCAAGATGTGTATCTCAGGATTTCTACCAGCAGGATTTCAACATTGCCAAACACTGAACTGGTACTTTTTCGGTCACGACTCGAGAACCTTCAAAATGTTGGCCTTAAGGAGCAGCCAGCGCAGAGAGGCTTTCACTGAGAAATTATGACAGAGCTCTCAATTTGAGTCTGTCCTGCCCTCCTGCTCAGCGTAATGGCACTCCCAGAGCGATGCTCTGTCATATTCAGCGGTATCGTCAGTTCCTTGACCCACGCTGGAATTTTAATGACAGAAGCGACAGATCATTGAGATGTCAACACGTATTAATCAAACTCTCTTTGATATTACATGCTTGCCCCCCCCACCCCCCCACCCCCCATGCACTTAGAGCGCTGTTGGATTAGCAAGTCTGCGGCTCACTTTGGTAATCAAAACGTTAAATATTAATAGCCTTCCCTTTCTTTTTTAATAACTACACAATGCACTTAATTTATTCATTCCTTTTCGTTAATAAGCAATTATGAAATTCAGCTTAATTTCATCCGGAGGCTTTGCCCCTCAGGTTGAGGATAACTCCGCAGACTGCGTGGTTAACCCTTAGTGTTCCTGCGGCCCGCCTGAGGAAGGCTGGAATCCAGACCTGCGGACATGCTTCTGTCTCAAAAGGAGCAGATTTCGCCGCAGGGACCTGGGCCTGCTCTGCTGCTCTGAGACAGGCTGTTCAGCCAAGATGCACAGGCAGCTCGGTAGGCATCCTTATCCAGGGCAGCCCACATTTATTTGATTATTTTCCCATACTATCCATGTATACAGCAGGATCCGAGTACGGATCCTAACTCACTGTACCACAGCCCTCTTTAAACTGCAAATGAATCTGTGTCTGTTTCTCTATGCCATATGCATGGTTCAGTTATCATTGCCAGTTCTGTAAGGCAATGATACATAAAGTCAAATTAAGCAGTGTAGCAAATTCAGAATCTCTGCTGAACCCAGATCAGGTACAAATGGCAGAGAACAAAACCCAGAAAACGTCTGCAAAGGGTTCTGTTTGTCATCACGGAAGCGGGAACGTGGCTCGCGGGAGCGCTCGAGCTGGGGCGCCGTCCTCCTGTGACAGGCCGCACGCAGCCTGTGTCTCAGAGCGGCACCCGGAGGACAGAGGCAGCCAGGGAGCGGAAACGAGCATGGACCCCGATCAAAGACAGGCCAGCATAAAATCGCGAGCGGGGACGCCAGCCCGGGAGTGAGGCCGCGACCGCGCTCCAGCAGAGGACAGCGGGCCCGCTCTGACGATTTTTACGAATCAGCGGCAGGCCGAGTGAGGCTACGCCACGCACGTCATCCTACTCGCGGTGGGAGAAGGGTGCCTTTTCGGTACTGTCCCATGAGCCCCATTCTGCTCGCAGCGAGGGTGCAGACAGACAGAGGGCTGTGTCCAGTGAGGCTCCATGTTAACAGGATGGGCTGGGTGGGGAGAGGGGGGAGTTAACCCTGTGAAGGAGACTGGGAGGTCCTTGTTAGTGTTTATCAGGCCCTGTGCAGAACAGATCACAGACGGATTCCTGCACTTCCTCATCACTCAGCGATTTCTTTTGAGACGCGATGGCAGATGGAGCTGTGTGATGTCAGCTTGCCCTCCTCTAATTAAAACATTACTGCAGGGTGCGGAGTACAAGTGTGCGCGCGTTTGTGAGTGTGTGTGTGTGTGTGTGTGTGTGTGTGTGCGCGCGCCCGTGTGTGTGTGTGCGTAGGGAGAGGTTATGTAACAGCTTGTATGCACTCCAGCTGAGAAAAAGAGAGAGAGGGAGAGAGAGCTAGGGGAAAAGAGAGGGAGGTGGGGAGATAGATGGAGAGAAAGGATATATATAACAGAGGAGAGGAAGAAAAGAGTCAGAAAGAAAGCAACAGAGAGTGGCATGTTCACCATGTTGGCAAAACACAGAGATTGAAATATTGATACTGAGTGAGAGAGAGGCAGAATAAAGGGTTTCTCTGCCCTTCCTCACAACCAATTATCTCACCAGATCCAGAAGTAAGGACCTGCAGATGCTTCTACTCTGCAGCACCAAACACAGGAGAATTTTTTTTTTTTTTTTGGGGTGAACATTTGGTAAGATGAAGTTGTATTCTCCTCTATGTCCTAAGGAAGAATTATTTCCAGGCCTGGATATAGAAGTCTGAGGGGCTGTCAAATGGAAACCCTTTATTTAAAATGTGTTCTGCATTAGAGAAAGTGAGGGCCTTCCCCAGGGTAAACAAACGCCAAAACACACTAATTTGAACACATGTAGCACACATACACCACACTCAGATTAGAACACATGCAGCACACATGTGCAGAATGCTGTCACAGGGAAACACGCCACTGAGACACGGGAAACTGAAACAAATGGTTAGAATGACAAAAATACCCTCAAGAAGAAAAAGAGCGAGGAAACTGGTGGATACAGTTATGGAAAAAATCTAATGTTTTGCAGAACACAGACCTTGTTCCCTGTCAGACACCACTGTTGGTCTGTAATCACAGACACTGAAGCTGAGTCACACCACACAAACACACACACTACGGTTTGAGGGTTCAGCCCCGTAATTCAATCACTCGCATTCCTTTAATTCAGTTGGTCGTCTGGTCAACACGCAGATCACGGATTGGATGGAGCAGAGGGCATGGACCAGGAGAAGTGCAGCACAGCAATTCCTTCTCGACAGTACCCTCCGCAGTGGCCTCGGCTTCCTTCCTGACTGAAATATGACATGCATTATTGCATAACACGCAGTGTTTTTGGTTTGTATGTTGAGCATTGTGTCGATTTTTCCCTGGGTTCCAGTGGAAAGATTCACGACACTGGGAACACGGACCATATAAAGTATTTCAACATCTCTCAACGACAGGCGCTGATCATGACTGGAAAAGACAGCTTAAGGCTCTGTGGTGCTTTGGTTAATTCATTGCTGTAAACATTTTGCTGAACGTGTCACTTTAGGAACATGTCACTATGAATGGAGAAGCGTCAGTGTGCAGTCTGATTGTGGGATGTAGAAACACCTTATCCACGGCTCACCGGGGTGCCTGGCCTCTTTACACTTCTGAGGAAGGAAGCCTTTCTCACATCTTTAGTAGTGTAGCAAAGCTGAAGAGCGGGCGCTTAATTGCAATTAGTATCATCACTGCAACTGCAAAGACAAGAATGAGAGATTGCACCACGGTATGTGTGTGCACGTGTGTGTGTGTGTGTGTGTGTGTGTGTCTGTGCATATGGGTGTGTGTGTGCGTGTGTGTGTGTGTGTGCACAAGGCTGTGTGCGTTCATGTGCATGCGTGTGCGCGTGCCTGCCTGTGTGTGTGTGTGTGTGTGTGTGTGTGTGTGAAATCCCAGCTCTTTCCTGCAGTAGTTTTGTTGTGCTGACAGAAAGCCTGGCTCTCCAGCCATGCCAGACACCAGATGCTGTCCTTGCCAGCTGTCAGCCGCGCCGAGTGCTGTGGGCTTCGCTCTGTTTCCACAACAACCCCAGCGCGTCAGCCGCCCACAGCTGTTCCCCGCCGTTAAAAAAGGCCATAAATCAATTCAGCAGCCACTTCATACGGCCAGGAAATTGACCAATTAAAGTGGCCCAAGATACTAGTGTTCACTCAGACGATTTTACAAATTGCCATCTATTAATACATCTGGTTGGCGCTCAACAAGAAAATGTACTCCCCAGACTTTGTCCATTAAGCTCTTTTTTTTTTCTTTTTCTCTGGCAAGAAAGTGACATTCCTTAATATAGCTTTTTAAGCACTTATCAGTAATGCCTCATTCAACAGTACCCAGGCCTGACCGAGCAGCTTGTAAATAACAGTTTGTATACTTTTGAAAACAACATCATCGCTGAACTGCTATTAGCATGCTCTGTCTGTCACTTGCGTCAGCGTTCATATTCACTGCATGCTTACAAAGTCGTTCTTTGCCATTAATCTGCCATCAATGTCACTGTTTGGCTGGACACAGATATACAGTCATTTTTCACTGCCTAGGGATACGCAGACCCTCAGTAATGACCCAGCAGAATATAAAGAACGTAACACCATGAAAAAATGTGTGACAGGAGCAAGTGCCACAAGCGTACTGACATCTGCTAGCACCCTGTTTGTGAGCGCACAGTACTCATGGTTCATCTCTTACCTGCACATTTTGCACTGTGAAATTAAACCCATTCGCAGCACATTTACATGTGTTTATCCACCTCATGAGTAACAGCTGAGTGACACACCAAAGCACTACTCTGTGTACCTCTCTATTCATGCAAAAGTGTCTTTGACAAATCTTGGCTTTTCACCACTAGGTTGTAGGCTTGATTCCCATGTGGGGCACTGCTGTGTGTTACCTAGCCTGACATCCAGGAGTACATATGGGTAGCATGTAAAATGTGGAATATTAAGCAAGTCTCCCAAATAATAAAAGCAGAAAAGACAGCTAGCTAATACAGTGATGTTCAGACCTTCTTGAAATTTGAAATAAAGTCTGATAAAAAAAACACATTTGATTGTGTCAGAAATGAGCGGTGTCACTGAAAGTGTAATTAGACTGTTGATCTGTCCACCCACACGCTGATCCCGGGACCGACAAACAAACATTTAGCCCTTTGCTGAAGTTGGTGAATCATAATTAGAGAGGATATCTCATGCATGCTGAATTACTAACTCCATAGCAACTAGGAACACTCTTCCCAGCAGCGTGACGGCTGCTGATTACTCTGCTACAGGTGCGGTAGAGGTCCTAAGTAGCAGTAAATGATAGATTCGCAAAAAGGCAAACCTCACCAGGACACACGCTGAGGGGGTTTAGTCTTTTCGTTGGTAGCCTTGCGCTGGTCTTTTCAGCTGGGGAATATAAATTTAAAAAAGGTAATGTGATCTGCATGTTGTGGCTTAGAGCTCTGACCTGAGCCCCAGTCAACTCCGACAGATTTGGTGCTCTCTTTATATTAAATATACGTTCACAAGGCTTTCATAAAGCATGCATAAGACCTTCACGGACGTGGTATTAACACCGCGTCCACAATGGCTAATATAGCACATGTTTCGGTGATATAGCGAACCAACAGGTGGTATCATTCTGTCAGCAATTAGTGCATAAAGTTTGCTTTTAACTGATTTTTAAATTGGTAACAACACAGTCATGAGTACGTTATACACAATCTATGAAGGCCTTGTGAACCAACATTTAATAAAAAAAAGTGAATGGCCGTTCTACACATCTGCTGACAGCATTGTCAGTCGCCTGGATGGCTGGTGCTTGTTTGGTTCAGTGCCTCGCTGGGGGCTGTTTGGTGAGTGGTTTGGTGGTTTCCACTAAGGACCAGTAATGCTGTGTGAAATCTCTCTGATGGGAGAGACCCTTTAAATGAAACCAGAAAACCACACATTCCCCACCCTGACGAGCAGACACGTCTGTGACCGCTCAACCGGAGAAGTTCTCTTTCACAAAACAGTAAAAATATAAGGGAGACACTCGTTGTTTACAGATACAGCGTACATTACTACATCAGACAATACAAAAAATTATGAGCTAAGTAAGACTCTCTGGATATGAGCATTTGGCAAGCAAATGCAAATTAATGTAAGCGCATAACATCACTTGACTCAAATATGAATATTGTGTGATGGAAATTTTAGCTTCTTTTGCCACAGGTGCACCTTACATGATCACACTTGAAACACAGAAGGAGAAATACACTGTTCACATAACTGTAGCCTTTTAACAAAAATTTTGATGTGTTCTCCTGTGCTGCTATCATCCAACACCAAGAGGCACATTTATCAAGCAATCTGCCTCTCTGTATGAGAATATCAATCTGGAATGAATAATGGTCCACCGTCCACCAAAAATGAGGCTTTCTTAAAATCATCTGTGCGCTATGGTGTGATGTGTGACATAGGCTGTGCCCTGCTGTGCTATACTGTGCTGTACTGTGGTGTAATGTTATGTGTTGTGCTGTGGTTTAATGTGCTGTGCTGTGCTGTGGTTTAATGTCCTATGCTGTGCTGTGCTGTGGTGTAATGCTGTGTGTTGTGCTGTGGTTAAATGTGCTGTGCTGTGGTGTTAAGTTGTGTGCTATGCTGTGGTGTAATGTTGTGTGTTGTGCTGTGGTTAAATGTGCTGTGCTGTGCTGTAATGTGTGTTGTGCTCTGGTTTAATGTGCTGTGCTATGCAGCGGTGTAATGTTGCGCGTTGTGCTGTGGTTTAATGTGCTGTGCTGTGCCGTACTGTGCTGTGCTGTGTCGTAATGCTGCGTGCTGTGCTGTGGTTGAATGTGCTGTGCTGTGCTGTGGTTTAATGTGGTGCTCCGTGCTGTGGTACGCTGCGGGGTGTCGGAGATTGTGCTCGTGTCCATGGCAGAGCTGTGCCAGCTGCCTGCACGCCCTCACTCTGCCCGCCGTTTATCACAGTCACAGAGAGGCTCGTTTGTCTTCATGCGTTCTCCCTCTGGTGCAGTCTGCTCTCCGTCACTCTCTGTTGTTTGTGTTTTGAGTGTGTGTTTTTCCTCCCCTGTCGTTCGCCCTAAAGGCCCGCCACTCTAGCCATTCAGAGAGGCAGAGATAGTAGGAGAAAGCTGCACAGGCCACAAACAGAGACCCCAGATAGCCACAGCAAACCCCAACAGAGGCCCAGACCCAATATAACTGCAATGCACTTGTTCCTTAACTTGAAGTAATGTAAGCAAGTGTTGTGCTTTTTTATTTTATATCTGTGACTATCATTAAAATTTGTCACATGAGCTTTCTGATCTTATGACGTTTTGCAAGCAGTGAATTTTTTTTATTAGCTTTGTTCCCTCAAAATTTTTACCGATCTTTGCTGATCATAAATGAGACTGAATCTGAGTCATTAAAAATTTGAAACAAAAGAACTCAAAAAATCTCACTGCTGTGGTGTTACAAGTTAAAGGCCAGAGACAAAAAACTCCTTGGCAGTTACCATGAATGGCGCTTGCTTGGTTGCTTGGTAATTAAGGAGACCAACCTATTTTACAACGGTGCAATTAGACCTGAATGGGATGATTTCTGCGACAAAAACTATTACGCTAGCGAAAATGCTGTCAACAGCCAATTAGAATCCCTGTTCTGAGATCAGTCTTAACGAGAAGCCACCGTGCTGTTGGCACTGTCTGGGGTAAAGGGGACCCAGACTCATTTAAGCTGAAGCCCTTTCATGTAGAAGATACCCCATCACACAACGCAGGCAATCTAATTAGCGTACCGCAGCTCTGCACCGCTCGAGATAAGCCGAGCATATCAGTGTCTCTCTACCCAGCAGATCCTCCTTCTGCTACTGTCAGAAGGATACATGTGGCCATGCGACTGGGGGTGCCGAGCTCATAGGCTGTGAGAGGACTCGCAGTTGATCAACGTTTTGATTAACTAAGCTAACACAGTTAACAGCACGTCTGCCTGTCAAAATGTGCACGGTAGAATATTGCAATTCTTGACCACAAAAATTTCTTGGCTCATATTTTGTAATCAATAGAGCCAATTTATTGTAAGGAAAATCAGACAACACATGATGGACAGACACACACACACACACACACACACACACAATGAATATTAGCAACCACAAAATCAATCTTTAAACTTTAAATCCTGTCCTTCTCATGGTGACACTCAAACAATAACCGTCCTTCCTTGTGTTGTCCTGATTCATCAGTGGAATGTGCGTAAGTTTAGTCTAGTCTATATTATGACCCTGAGAAAATGACTGGACAATACACGTGGTATGACAGCCTGCAATATTACATTAATTAGACAATCAGAAGTGAATTGATTTCGAAACAACAGGAGTTTGCTCCTTCCACAATGTACTTCTGTGATTTATAACCACAGTGGCCCTGGACATACTATTTAGTATTGCAATAACCACCCACTAAAGTCCACTGTTAAGAGAGGCAGGCATACCAGACAGACAGTGACCAAAACATCCTGTTTCATATTACGGAGAGGCCACATCTTGTATCATTAAATATGTATACAGGTAAACACACATCACATAAAATACTTGCTCAGTGAAGAAGAGAAAGCTTTTTGCTTGTTTTGTTTTGTAGTCTTTCCTCAGAACTGATAGGGCCTGATAGAACTGATACTTGACAGCAAGCCGTCAACATTCAACACAATGAGCCTTGTGGCCTTGTGGAGTTATCCTGCTTTTAATCGGGTGTGATGAATATTGTAGGGGCCACGCTGTGGGCCGGCACTCCTCAGTATTGTGCTCTCCAGCCACTGCTCTTCTTGCCCTTTCACTCCCTCTGCTCTCCAAGAGACCAGAGACTTTCCCATCATCCCTCTCACGTCACTAAAAAAGAGAGGCTTCTGAACACAAGGCTTCACCATTCCTGCCACTCCACTCTGGACACCTGCCAGAGAGCGTTGCATGGGCCGTACCTCCATTGTGAAAAACCCGGACACACCCCCCCCTCGTACCCCTCATCCCCTCCTTCTGCCTTTCCTCTCCGTGGAGAGAAGGCAGCAGCGGACTGAAAGGGGAACAGCGGAGCCTCTCCATTACGCCCAACAGTGTCCCCATCCATAACAGTCAGCTTTAATAGCAGAGCCAACCCTTTAATTTTTCATCTGCAACAAGGCCAATTAGGCGAGCTGAAGGAAACCTTTGGAAGGATGCCCATTTTTAACAGGGTGCCGCACGACGCGGCCACATTACTTACCCCCTCCCCCCCGCCACCCCCCACCCCCCGTTCCCAACCCCAGGGCAAAATGAATGGCCCTAAACAACATAATAATTATAGCTAATCTGGATTATTATGCATGCGCTCCACACCAGCTCTGAGCGAATGGGGTCCTGAGCTGGTTGCTGTGACACATCCAGGCCTCACGCCAAACACATCAGATCTTCCATGACTCCCAGACCGATGTTCGTGTCCACAACAATTCATTTAGGACAGCCTGAGACTGGCCCACTGTCTTTCCCTATCAAAACAGTGTACCCCCACAGGATTTTTGGAGATGGGTCTATGGGGTTTCTCTTTGAGGCTAGTGCGTAGGCTCCTTCCCAATATGAGACACATCAGAATTTGCACCAAAAAGGGCAATTATACAGGAAGAAGTTGGAGTATGTGTGAAATTGACATCCGTGAGTGTAACTGAACGTGAATGTATTTTTCTCTTCAAAACCCAGTGAAATTCACCCTTTGGCGTGGAAGGCATGTCATTACACTTCTGTCTTTCTGATTGTTTGACAGAAGGCAAAGGAAAGAGCATGAAGGCTATATCGTGGCTCCTTTCACATACGTGTTTAAAAAGTTATTTCTCAAAGTGAAATCCTTATGTCTTAGTCTCCTTCTATTTTGAGCACTAGATGAACAAACTAGTCCTACAGGTGCTGAAATAAGGCAGCACCACAGATGTGTTCTCCACCTGTCAGTATTGATTTTGGGCACTTTCTAAAGTAGTTTTTGCCTGTATATTTCACACCCCGCCTTCTCCCACAGGCCTCCTCAGTGCCCATTTTAAGTCCTGTGCTTTGAGGGGGGAGAACATGTTCTAGTGAAGCTGCATTTTCATCACACGTTTTGACTGAATGACAGGAGTGGGGGCTGGGGGGGGATTCTGGATTATGTAACGCTGACACCTGCTGGAGCGGAGTGCAATGACGGTCTCTGCATTCCCGCGAATCCCCTCAGGTGCGGAGCCGCTCCCCTTGCCTCCTGCAGCAGCGGCTCGACTGGAACAACCTGTCAGTCTTACTCTCACAGCCATTAAGACCCAGAGCTGCACTCCACTTCCTGTTCTCGTCGACGACAGGACTGAGTAAAGACCGTAACGTGCAGTAGATGGCTCAGACATTCTGACAGACCAAAGAAATTCAGTGTATATTGAGTCTAATTTTAGCTGCAGAAATGTAGCGTGCTTTGAGTCTGATTTCAGTCACACCTCATCAACAAAAACCTTCCACATACACAAGCCTCCCCAATTGCGCCTATCTCATACTTGCAAAACCAGCAAATACATCTGCAGAATGAAGCTTGAGCAACAGACTCACATGCTGCAGTGCCTATTACCACTGTCACTGTGTCCAGTCATGGTTAGTGTTAAGATTAGGGATCGTGAAGAGCATTAGAACAAAAAACAGTTCATGAAGAGGACAGTCTATTCAGTCTTGCCAGATTTGTCATTCCTGTAGACTGTACCATAGGACCAAGCCTGGTCTTTAATGCTCTAAGGGTCTCTGCATCCACTGCAAATCCGGATCAGCTACTCAGTGCATTTATATCTCTGAAAAAATACTTCCGACTATCAGTTTGAAATTTACCATTGATTGATTTCCACTGATGGCCCTTTGTTCTGGTGAAAAAGCTCATCTTGAAATAGCTGCTGTGTTTTGATGCCTGGTCTTTTACATAAAGCGAACGTGCACTAGCCTGCAGCCTTCGGCCTAGGGCGAGGATCTCCGGCTTCACCCTGCAGCCAGACCCTTCTGGAGGGGGGGAGAAGAGACAGGAGGCGTGGGTCTTCATCTGGGCCTCAGGGCTCAGAGAGAGAGAACAGATTGCCCTGTGAAATAACCACTCAATAAACTGATAAAAAATACTGTAAAAAATGCTCCGTTCCCGACAGTGTGCTGCTTAATGTAAAAAGCAGAGAGGTGCCACGTTTCCATCGGCCTCTAATCGATCCCCAGCTGTTTGGGAAATTGTCCGCACTTCCCGAATCAGGCCAGAGGGATGAGCCTTGTGGTGTCTCCCCCAGGGGTGCTCAGCACGTGTGCACCACCAACACCCGCCCCCCAACCCCCAATGATGTGAGAGCTATGACGTCAGTCTAACCATTAAGAAGCAGCAAGAAACCAATCTACCTGCATCCGTACACATTAAATGTCACAAAAATGCAGTAGATAGACAAAATTAAGTAAAAACCGAACAATATATAAACATTTATCAACAAATAAGGAGTTGGGCTGCCCTTCAGTACAGCTTGTTATACAAGCTTTGAATTGTTTCTAGTGGGATAGTATGGATTCTAGTGGGAATGTAATGTAATGTAGTATTTGACCATTCTTCATGAAGGAAAGCTTCCAGTTCTTTGAGAGATGAAGGAGGTGGAAATCTACTCCACATTATGTTTAAAACATAATGTGCGTGTTTATGTGTGTATCTATTAGTATCTACTATCATCTACTAATTGCCCACAATTGTCAAAATAAATGAATCAATGCGTCTCCACAAAAATACATTCAATCACGTAAGCGCAGAAATGAAAAATGGATGACTAAACTCTCCTCTACTCGGGCCAGACAGGTAGGCTCAAAATGACTGAAGTGCAAATATGCAAATCCACTGAACCATGAATGCATGTCATGCATTCAACCAAAAAAATCACCACTGTGAGCTTACAGTGAGGGCAACAAAAATCCTGAACATGATTAAAAATTCCACGCGAGGGCTGTATCTAAACAAATATCCAAGCAACATGCGGGGTTCACTTAAGGTGGAGTAACGCAGACATTACAGTTTCTTTTGTCAATACTCCGTTGTCTGCTGAGAATGAAGCGCTAGCAATATGAGTGATCCGTTTTTTTCCGAGGCGTGGCCGCTACCCGTGTTTACAGAGGGCAGAATGACAGCTATTAACGTGCGATGATGCCGACCTTGCGTTATGATGAACGCATCATAAACTTTGATTTTTCAAAGCAACGAAATACGGTCGGTGCCTGAGACTGATGGAGCATGCAGGTCCGGCGATGAGTCCGCTCTGCGTTATTACATTCTGCGGGGAGGGGAGGTGTTTGTGAGCGGACGCCAGCTGCTCACCTCTAATCCTCTGGCAGCCTCTCCCCGCTTGCATTTGTTTACGCCTGTTTGCCCCCGAGTGAGTGATATTAAAAGCCCTTTCCAAACACGCCGGTGTTAAACTCACTGAAAACATGAGCGACGCCTGTCCTCGCTTAATGGTGGAATTAACGGGGATCCTTGCCTTAGAAGAAGTTACACAGCACTGCAGTGGCAAGAATCACAGAATCACACAGGGCTGCTTGTTTTGTCTCCCTGGTGTGTCAAACACCAATTGTTCCCAAATGTTCCATATATATATCCACTTGCACAAACTGATCATTTTTGATTCTGAAATGTAATCAATGTGTGTTATTTTGGATAAGTGCACCAGCTGCAAACATTTCTATTATTAATATTACTACTGCTACTACTATGACTACCAATAATTAAAAAAATAATGATAATATTGTGCACTATGTACTATGTTGTCTTATCTTCATTAATTACATTAGGGATGTTTGTAGACCACCTTAGGTGTTTCCAATGGACATGACTGGCATTTTATCCAATTTCCCTGCCACCCCTAACTCCTGTCTTAATTTCAGAAATATAAATGTTTGCTGAACTATGCTACAAGAATGCAATTTCCTACATTCCCCAAAATATAAAATTGAAACAAACATTACAAAACACTTTTTTTTTTTTTACAATAATCTTTTTTTGTCTATCGAGTAAAGTTTAAACATGATTAACCAGCACAGGCTGAGTGAATCCTACAAGCCAGATCATTCTGCGGGGAGCTCCTTCACTTATTAAGGAAAGGAAATGTGGGAACTACGAGTTCAATAAATATAGACACTGAAGAATCTTGAGAACATCCTGCTGTTATGGCAGTGTGTATGGAACAACTTTCAACTACACGGCTTCTTACGTATTCAAAAAAATCTATCATACTTGTGACAAGATGAATTGTAAAGTGCTAAATATAAATCCTGTTCAGGTGGCACCTCTTTCAGGTGGGGATTCAAAAGGCAAGGGGACATTTCTCTGGTGTGCTCTCCCTGAGAAACCTGCCGTGTCCTTGTACCCAAAATTTCTTCTGATTTTTTTAACCCCTTAACCTTCCTTTGTACCCCCCCCCCCCTCTCAGAAAAGGCCCAGGAAAAAAATCAGCCCTCTCAATACTTGTGGAGAAAAATAAGCAACAAAAAGACACAATTTGATCCTCTCTCAGGGGAAATCAAACTGGGGCCTCAGAGATTCTCTGGGATCCAGGTGAGTGCAGAAATACCAAGGGAAAAAAATGAATATAATATCACACACAGAAGCAGAGAGGAAGGCTTACTGAAAGGGTAATATGAAGAACTGGTCAGAGGACACATCAAACCAGGGACATCAAAAGGGAAAATGGGGGGAAAATAACAATGGAGGGAATTTAAGCAGTGAAAGAACAAATTTTTGAAAATACTGACATGATTTTTAAAAATTTCTGTCTATGCGACCAATCAGAATAGTAGAACAGCATAGTGCGTTTACAATTTCTCCCACACCTGCAGTGTAAAAAAAACACCCTCTGGTCAACACCAAGCGGCATGTAAAAGATGACACATCACTTCCTCCTTCTTTTTCCTGAACTTTTTAATTTTTTATGTGGTTGTGACTGAGCAGGACAACTGGCTGGGCCGCTCTTCCAGTCAACAGTCCAAGCATCCATTATCACCCGGCTGACACCGTTTACCGGTCAAGGGATGAATAAATCACACTTAGTGCACTCCCTGGGTAGCTTGACTAAAAAAAGGACATCAACATGAAGGAGGACTGCGGTGTTTGCCTGTCAGCGCTGCCCCCGGAGGCGCGGTGAAAAATTACAGCCAATAAAATAACATTTTTCAGACAGCGACAGGCCTCTTTTAATCCATCTTCTGCGATGAATGGGTTCGGGGGGGATGCGTTTCATTTCATCTGAACACAAACAATCTTTCAAAGGGCCTAATAACAGTTACACAAATGAGCTTCATTAATTACCCGCTAATGGAATAATGGCTGTGCCATCTCGTGTGTTCCCACAGCAGAGAGGAGGGCGGGAGAATAAAAACAAAAATCAGAGAATGGGACTGTCTGAAATGATCACTTGTGTGAGCGTGTTTCTCACAGAAGGCACCGATGTTCCTAAATGATGATTGCTCCTTCCTTTTCGTTTCGCAGACACGAATACCAACAACAGGGTCATCTGACAGCCACACAAAAGTCGTTTCAGAATAACCTAACAAAAGATACACCCCATCATGGTGAACCGCAGAAGTCTATGAGGAGAAGCAGAAACAAAGATAAACTAAATAAACTGCACCCATAAAAGAGGAAACTGCTACCCACCTGGGTTTACCTCTTTTTTACCGTACAGAACTAAGTACGCCTTGCACTGTGGCTTCAATTCCCGGGGTGTTCAAAGATTACGCATCCTTCAGAGTAAAGTACTTAATCTGAACTACATCACAATACAGTACAATACATGTACCTTATATTCCCTGTCATGAATAGGTCAGATCTATACCAATTCACTGTACAAACTGAAGAAACAAGGTCCTGAATCACGTCACCTTATTTAGCAAGAAGATTTCCTCATTACAAAATATTGTTTGTTCAGGCAGCTGACAGAAAACAATATTTAAGTTATTTAAGATATTTAATATTTTATCCTCTGCTGTTCATAGAAATTTATCTTGCATCTTAAAGTTCCCTTTTGCTCATTAAGAAAGAGATATTAAATTATTTAAGAAATAAATGTAATCATAAACATATTTCTTAAATGATCACACTGACATTATGAGATATTAGTTACAACAATGGAAAGATTCTACAGCCATCACAATGGTTTTGTTTCCTCTTAATCAAAATGTCACTCTTCAGACTTGCCAGATGTTTAGAATGCAGTCATTACTGTATTTGAACAAGTTTTACTGGTTACACACAATTTCTTTTTTGCATAAAGCAATCAAAAAAGAAAGGAACATGTTAACTACAGCACTGACAAAGTATTTGTTATATCCATTAAAATACCATCCTTTTCTATGTATTTACGCATCTCCAAAATTGACCACATATTTAACAGGCAGACAAAATGGGTTAGACGCATTGCCAGCTCTGCTCCCACTGTTTATTTGTGCCTGTAAGAAAGGGGTGACACTAAAAAGAGCCTTCATCTTCGAGACCGCCAGAGAGGCATTCTCAGCAGGCCGTCAGAACAGAGCAGGAAATGGGCAGCTTTACCACCGACCAATGCAGAAAAAAGAGAGCGTTCATGCTTTGTGTGTTAAAGCGTTACGCAGGCAGAACGACATGAGCCTCCGCTGCCGTATGCATTGGCAGGGCTGGATTTCATCTTTAACATGTGCTGTATGAGGTTTTTTTTGTTCTGCTGTAACCAGTGTTTAATGAAATCTCCTGCTTGACAATAACATGGAGCATCATGGATAATTTAAAAGGAATGCTGAGGGCTAGGGTGGCTTGGGTGAATTTATAGAGAATTCAATTAGAGCTCCTTTTCAAGAATCGAGACAAGTCTCTCTCTTACAGACAGGCGTACGGACAGATGCTAAAACACTTGTTATTATTTATGCATAACACACCCGATCCTCCTTTTCCGGGCATGCTCACCATGGATGCCTGGACACTACGGAACCAGCGAGAGACACGAAAAGGACCCCTCACTCCCAGGCCTGAGTGTTTTACAGGGAATCTATTAATTCAAATCACTCCCAATCCTCAGGAACATTCAGAAACTCTGGTTAAATGAGGAATTCTATCCATTTTTTAAACAGATTATGGGTTTATTAGCATAGTGCGATCATTGCACTTTTATGAAATTGCAAGGTTTCATTAGCAATACATTAAAAAATTATAATTTTTCCATAAAAATGTTTAACTCTTGAATTACATAACTTAGTTACATCATTAAACAACATTCATCAAGATACATAACAAACAACACTTTAGATTTACAATTATGATAAAGAGTATGTTGGAAATAAACATTTTATAAATCCATTTTCAATGCACCATGGATGCATCAGTCATTTTATTTTAGGTCTAATCTAGTGTCGGAGACATTCTGACATACAGGAAAGGAATCAGAGAAAAAAAAATTCCACTTCTGCATATAAAACAATAACTTAAAAAATCAACACAGAAAAAAAATGTATTTGGCTGAGTTACAAAAAAAAAAAAAAACATTGTTAATGGATGATGAATTAGAGAGCAGGCCTGGTGTCGTACATTTGGACAACATCGTCTCGGCTGCCACGGGATGCGTGGGGAGAAGAGCGCGGTGCGCACTCCCGGGGTATCTTTCAGCCGCGCGCTGACACTTTATCTTTCCCATTCTGTTAGATTACACCTAGAGGGCTCAGGTGAGAATCCATCATGGCTATCATTACCTGGAGCTGTGGGCTACATCTATCACGGCTAAGGTTACCATAACCTCAATATTAACCGCGGAAAATTCGTCTAATAAACAGCAGGACGGATGGGGCCGGGCACCGAGATTTCATCTTCCTATCACTTTTAATAAAGCACTCAGAGGAATAAAGATTACGGGTCACATTTAGCATGCGCGACAAATCAGCCACTTCCTCTCTCTCTTTTTCTCTCTCTCCTTCTCTCACTCTCTCTCTCTCTTTCTCTCATTCTTTCACTCTTTCTGCACACTTCGCTCTTGTGCAGTAAGTCATTAGCGACCCCGGGTTTGAGCAGATCTGTGGTCCCTGGTTCAATGTTCCTGCTCCGTAGCCATGACTCCCCTACCACAGCCTTCAGATGGACGGATCTGTTTTTCTGTAGCAGCTGGTTTCAGAAAGCGGCTCCCGGGAGCTGTGCTTCCTGCGCGAAGCGCAGGCGCATCCAGCGAGACCCGGGACGGCGGCCGCGGGACCCTCGCTGCGCTAACGAGCGCACAAACCAGCGCGCCTCCACAGTAATCCACTATTACACAATAAAGCCGCTGTAAAACAAGAGGGGGAAATGAAGGTGCATTAGGCTAAAAGTGGTAAGCTTCTTTCGGGATTAAAGGAGCGCGGTCCAGCATGGCTGCGGCAGCCCCGCGGCGTACGTGAGGTCACGACCCCGCCTTGACCTGTCCCGCCCTGACACCTCGCCTCTTTGTCCAATCGTTAAAAATGAAGCCTCGTCACCTATTCAAACAGACAACGTTCACATGCTCTGCTGGTGCATCCTGTATTTTCAAAGCCTACCCTGGCTTCCCTACGTGAAGCAAGACAAAAAAAAAATCAAGACTCCATAATGTTTCATGGTAATGTGGCCTTAAAATCAACTCTGGTAATAAATTCAGAATAATAAAGTTATTATATATTTAAAGTCAGAGATTTTTTTTTTAAATTTTTAAAACCAAGCCCTTTCCATCATCATCCTGCAATACAGTATCTTGAAACAAGAAGTTAAAAAAAACAACAACATGTAAATATTTAAAGTCCCCGCACACACTTGTATGAATATTCATTCATTTCATTCCCGAATTGTTTGATGCGCTAAATAAGTAATTCCTTATTAAATAAATGATACTGCAAAATGAAAATTTTACAAGCAGGATCTTGGGGAAAAAAGATGAAGACAAGGAATGATCCATGAGAGGGGAAGCAGTGAGGAATGACTCCGCCCCCTTCGCTTCATCGTGGCGGCTACGCAAACAAACTGCGCTAATTAAAATGGAGAGATCGGCTGGATGTGGTTTCACTGCACTGTATGAGAAGGGGTGTGTAGGGCTGGCTGGAACTGGGAATGTTCTGATCCTGGGAGAAAAATTAAACATCAAAAACGAACCTGTCTGCAAGCAACACAACCTGGCCCAACCAGCCTCAGAGCTCAAAGCTTCAGACTAGTCAGAATGACCAAAATCATGGTTTATGAACAATGAAGACAATGAAACTAGCCACACCAGTCTGAGTAGGTAACCCCCAAACATATTATAAATCCATGATAATCTACTAAATCTACTAAATAGTAACTGGCCAGAGTGATTGAAAACATGCTGAACTCAAGTTATTGGATTCTGAACTGGAACAAGCAGCTAGGATGGTCAATGACCCTTTCAGCTTAGAAGGAGACCTTTTCACTTAGAAAATTCAGGGATTTAATATGAACATATTTTAACCCTAACGAGGCAAAAACAACTGTACCATGTCTGCTGCCTGGAATCTGAAAAAAGGGTCTCCGCTTCTCTTACCTCCCTGGATGGAAAGTCATTTTTTAATAAATATTCTTTAAAGGCCGGTAAATTACTCTTAGGAAATGTCTATGGTCTGCCTTATATGGAGTACCAGGTGTCTACTGTCTCCCCACCTGCGCTCTGTTCAGCTGTACTTTTCATGGTGCACTCCTGGCCCATTGTTCCTGGCTCAGGGTGTACATTAATCCTCAACTACAATCTGGCACATTGCGGCTATGTCCTCACACTTTACCCTCGCACAAACGAGGCAGGCATCTCTGTGGATGGCTTTGAATGAACCCTGATAAACTCAGCCTAAAAAGGACACCTGTAAGATCACGCTGTACTATACTTCCCCTTCCCCATTTCGCTGAGCGGCTATGATTCTGTAACAGAAGTGGTCATCCAGCTGTTCTCCATTACCCCCGTCCTTTCATCTTGAGAGGCCTGTTTAGCTCACACACATCTTGTTTTTGTCATTTTTACACCCATCCATGTGTTTGCCAGCAAGGGGACAGAAAAGCTCTATGAATCTATGAGATGGGCAGCGCTGCAATGTGGTGTCAGTCACTGACTCCCTGGGACCAATCAAAGGACTCTCCTCGCTTTAGTAGGACACTGTGAGTGCTTAAAATCAGTGAGCGGGTTCCTGTCCCTGTCCCTGTCCTGGGGTGTCTCCTGCTGGGTCCATTCCTGCCTTGGAGTAATCCCGGTCCAGATGCGCCCCTGTTCCCCCAGACCCTCTCCGCGTCCCACACAGCTCTCTGAAGATTAAAGCCTTTGTGCCTCCGCCGCCCAGACTATCTCTCGCTGCGCTGAGAGACCAGGCCCTTTGTGATGGCCATGATTAGGCTTTTGTGTCCACAGTTAAAATTAGAGACGAAATTCTAAAGGCGCCACCGCGCTCCCCGGATCTGCGGTGCTCGGCAGAGCGGGTCGCTCTTGTTGGCGAGATGAAGCCCAGCGGGTTCCCGCCGAAAGGCTGCTCGTGGAGGGGCAATACGCAGGCGGGACGTGGCAGGGGAACGGTCTCGTCCCCCCACTCTTCTTCTCCCTCTGCTAAGCTTTGGTCTGTCTGCCCAGTCCTCCCCATTTACTCCCAACAGGTCTGCCGTCTCTTACCCTGCCTTGCCTTTCTGTTTCAGATAAAGACCTACGCATTACGAGCGGGGCCTTCACACTGCCCAATGGCAGCAGTGACTTTTAATGACATCACAGACATAGAATTCTAGGAAGCACTAAGCAAGCACAGACTGGGTTAAAGAAAATAAAAGCAAGTTATAAATTCATAGCTGAAATTTTCTTGTTGCTTAAATATCAACGATTGCATACCCATGACATTTTAATAGTGAATCAATTCCTTACCTGGCAAAAAGCAAAAGAAAGAGAGGCAATAGAGCATGGGAATGTCTTGTGAGAAAATGGTGAAGTTACTAATGGCTATTTATTGAAAGTCATTTCATACCAATCCACTCCAATGTACTGTAAGAAGAGGAACTGTATTAATCTCAATACTTGCTGCAATTTCAACAGCCGTGAATATAAATGTACTTATCGAAACTCAGCCAACCTTCACCCCTGCATGGAAAGACTTGAGACTGTTACCAGGTTTTTCAGCAGGCTGCTGTGTTTCCTTGTATAAAGGCTCTCCATTATACAGCTACAGAGCAACCACTGGCAGTACATGCACCTTTAGTGCACTGGCAGCTTCCTGGTCATTATTATGTCAGGGAGAAGGGTTGAGAATTGCCACAGAAAACACAGCCGCACCTGACAAAGACAGCAACAGGGTGTAGAGTGTAATTATTTCAATGAGGAACCAGGTCACAACATCGAAAACAAGTGGGCTGTGCAGGAGAGAAAATAGAGAGAGAGATGAAGATGGAGAGAGCGGGAGAGACTGGTATAGAAGAGAAAGCCCCTTTGTGCTGACAAGAGAGGGTGACATCGGAGGGAGAGGGAGAGAGTGAGAGAGAGAGATGGAGATAGAGAGAGAGAGGGAGTGCCATCGTGTGGAGGGTGAGAGAGGGAGAGTGAGGGAGGGAGAGAGAGCTGTGGGGACGTGTGAATGAGGGACTTTCACACCTGCTGCAGAAGAGAGGAGATGAGACGGCTCTCTCGTGAGCGCCTGGCCGTCCTCGCTAACGAGCAAAACGAACCAGCCGGGTGAGCGTCAACCCAGCGCCAACCCCCAGTCCTTAAACGGCTGTCTGTCACCTTTCCGCAGAAATGCACAGTCATTTCGTATTGAGCATGTGAGAAGGCACAACAGGATCTACACAACACTACAGAATCTGTCCCTTCTGATTTCCCTTGCATAAATGCCTTCTTGCCCCTACCAACACTGCAAATCAGCATCCTCCGGGACAACAGGTGTGCAGTGCTAGTGTGCTGTTTGTGCTGTAGTACTGTAGTCATTTCAATTTCCAAGCTTTTTTGCAAAAATTGATTTTAGAGGTGATTCACAATGACTTCATCAGAACCTTTTGTGGGAGGCAGTCTTATTTCCTTTCAACATGGCCTTTTTTCCTGTTTTCGCACAGATTAGCGTTCACTGCTGTGAGCCATTGTCAGCACAAAGTCATGTGGTCACAACAGCCGTGGACACAGTGTTTACGCCACAGTACTCAAACCTGCAGGTTTAGCTTTTTTCTAGTCCCAGCACGAGTAAGCCAATCTATAATTGTGTTATTCAACACTAAAGTACATCAATGTAGAAGTATACCATACTACACTGGAGTATATCATACTACACAAGAGTATATTAATGTACGAGTACATTCTGCCGTACTGCTGTCTACTAATTCCTAACTATACTATGCTGGAGTATATCAACATACTAGAAGAATGTGTAAAAATAATCCAGTTTTATTCCTTTTGCCCCCATTTTACAAGTTTGAATACTTGTTTATACAGCTGTTATTAGTATACTCAAGGGGACCAGTTCATTATGACCTTTTTACTAAACAGCTAACAGATGCTACAGTATCTGCAACGCGCAAGAGTACCACATTAGTGTTTGGTGTACCACTTTGATTTTTCAAGAAACAAATAGTACTTAAATGTGAAAGTACATGTTAAATCTCAACATTAATGAAAAACAAATCCAAAAGCACAAAAATTCCCATTTTAATATGATCATTTACAATTAAAATCATGCGAGTAATTTGTCTGCTTATTATCTATGTACAAACAACTGATTGTGTTCACTAAATAATTAATTGGGCATTAATAATGTGTACTTTACTTTAATAATGTTGACTACACTTCATTGACAGGTAATTGTAACTAATTGTAATTAATTAATTTTACTTGAAGTTGACCTTTTACCATACTAGCATAACAATACTGTAATTACTTTAGGAATGAGCATGTTATAACTGATTGTTGCATAACAGCCACTTAGTAACTCACATGGAACAGAGCTGTGTGGTTTCCATAAATGTAATTACATAAACCATACAACTCTGTTGCCATAAGTTATTATGTGGTTATTGATAAGTAACAATGTATTCTTACGCACCTGTTCTAAAAATAATTACAGTGTTACAATATGTTACAATATTGGTATAAAGTCAAATTACTAAAAAGTGTCACCCTGTTATAGGAGTGTATGAAGAGGACACTACAATAACATGTAGCTCTTTTCAGGCACCTGATACACGGTAAGCAATGATCCTACTTCTGTGTCCCCTCCACCCCCCCACCACTCCAGCGTTTAGCTGCTTTTCACATGGCAGTGAACCAATCCTGAGTGAGAGAGTGCAGCTCAGTGAAAAAGAGACATTAAACAGCTTACCTTCATGATTGGATTGATGGGACAGGGAGGCACGACATGAGGCAGGACCGGACAAAAAAACAGAGAGAGAGAGAGAGAGAGAGAGAAGAAAGGCGAATCAATAAAAAGGAACATACACCGGAGTGTGAATCCATCTGTCTCAGGTCACTGCTCTACAGGAAATGAGGTCACAACAACCACTCCAGATGCGTGTGGCTTCTGACCGCTGCCCGTGGTAGAGGAAGTGGTGGACGAGGGTCAGGGCCAGACCTCCAGGGATGGCGGTGAAGCTCGGAGCTTGATTTGATTTCTTTTTTGCAGGGAGTCCAAATATTTCTGCACTCATGTCAGTGTCCCTTATACTTGCTCATGGGCATCATTTCAGAGCAGAACCACAGATCGTTAAATCATCTGGATGATCTGACAGAGGATGCAGATTATTAGATTAGCACGTTATTGAAATGCAGGATGGATTAGCGGATGTGTGCAGAGCCCGCTCTACACTGATGCCTGTTCTCAATGGCCACACAAACACAGACGCACAGGGCATCCGGCCGTATCCACTCCAGTACATTTACAGTGCTGTGCACACCTCTGGACGGCAGGTGAGCTCACAGGTGGGGCCAGAGGGGCCGGGCGACAGCGTTTACTCACTCGCTGTCGCGCTGCTGCCGGCGACGGAGCCTCTAACAAGGTCATGTGGGAGTTCTGCGGGACGAGTGCTGCCCTCTGCTGGCCGAGAGGAGACAGCGCAGACCGCGAGCCAGTTTGCCCGCCAGGCCACTTGCTCGCGCAGGAGGACTGCCAGTTAAAAATCACTGGGGTCCCGGTGATGTATGCCTGTGTGCGGGGGAGTCAGGGGTGGCCTGAATTTGTCAGAGCAGCGGCTGACAGATCCAGCAAAATGCAATGACTTTCACCGAGCTTCCTGCTCTATTTGAAGAACATTAGAGGTGCATCCCTCCCCGCCCACGGCTGAAACCTACAACAGGAGCTATTTCCAGCCTTGATCCCCGCCTCTCCAGGCCATTCTTTATTTGCTTAGCAGACGTACACGGCGTACCTATCACACATTTAAACAGCTGGATATTTACAGAAGCCATTCAGGTTAAGTTCTCCGCGCAGGGTTAACAAGGCGCTGGCTCACCTGGGAATCGAACCCGTGGCCCTGGGATTGCAAGCCCCGTTCCCTAACTGCCAGGTGACGCTGCCACCTGCTATTGCGGGTTTCTCACAGCCTCAGCAGGCGCTCGGTGCTGTTAGAGGTCAGGTAGAGGTCAAAGAGCACCCTCGATCTTGGAATGAGCTGTTTGACCTGCATGATGACCCCAGAACTGTGCACTGGACAGTAAGGTGCGGTACCCCCGCTGGCCTTTTACCTAAGATATACTGGCATTTTGGAATTCTGAAGGTGGTGAAAATCAGGGCCAGGGTGCTTCACTGTCTGACCAACTGACAACCAAATAAATCAGACACTGTTAAGGAATTTGGCAAATAAAAGAAGACATTCTAAGTATAAAATTTTATTTACAAGCATAAAAAATAACCGTGAGCTAACTGTTAATGCTAAGGTTCCATCTGTTTACACGGTCAAGTTTTAATCAGTAAAACTCCACCCACTTGCGGATTATGAAGCCTCTACTAAAAGGCATTCAATGCTATAACAGAAGTCATACTCGTTCAAGATGCTGTTGTTGAATAGATGAAGAGAATTAGATGTTCTCTGAGCTTTTATAAAGAAGCTTATTGTATGAATGTCACTAAACTACTATTTTAAAAAAATCTTTCAGCTCCTTAAATTCATGTTCTAATCTGTTATGTTATAATCTTTCAGCTTCTGCAATACCATTGTTTGACCAATAATGTAAGACTCAAATCAATTTACTGAAAAAAAAAAGATTCATAATCTCTGAAAATATACATATGTTGCTTTTTCATCACCAACACAGTTTGGCCAGCTTAGTGAGCTCCAACATGAATGAGAGAAATCACAGCAGATATATGGAGCCCTAACTGTTAATCACGTGTGTGTATGTGCGTGTGTTCACTGCCAAATCCTTTTCTGACTGTGCTGGGTTCAGGGATACAATATTTGCTATTATTTGCAATATTTGTTCAGTTAGCAACTCATTTTGTCTGATATTCCATTATACTTTTACTTAATTCTCGTGTTTTTTTTTCACTTCAAAACAAGTAGAGTCTTACTTATGCAGTGAATAAAACCACATAATTGATATTCTATTACTATGTTTTACACAAAATTCATACTATTATTACAAAAGTTCAGCTTTCCATACTTGAGAAAATGTTGAAAAAAAACTTGGAAAAAAGGAAGAAAAAAAAACGATTAAATTCCAGTTAACACTGTAAACCATGCAATCAGGCCGGAGTGTGACTTATGACGAAAAATCCATTACAAAGGGATCGTTCAATATCAACTGGTGGCACGTGACTGATGACAACAAATTCAATTTAATATATGGGAAGAAAATGACTATTCTGACTGCCCTCCAATGTATTTTACTAAAATCATAGGAAAAAAAACCTCAACCCATCAGCTATTCTGGGTGCATTAGCGAGCCAAGTGGATTTTCTCAGTGATGAAAGGCCTGCCAGTGCGTAATCCAGAGGTGTTTTTTCTGGAGGAGTCCACAGAAGCACAGGCTGATATCATCTGATCGGCTCTGAGACAGGACTGGAGTGCAGATTACTATCACTTGCATGTGTGTTTGACAATAAGGATCAGAAATAAGAGGGCGCGTGAAAATGAACGAACTGAGAAGGCTCTGCCAAGCCTTGTTAGCAACCTGGCCGAACCTTGAGTTTCCACAGTGAAGAAGACATCTCAGTGTGTTTGTCAGATACCTGGGCTGTAGCGTACACAGGGTAGGGAGACAAGGGGTGGGGGGGGGGGGTGTGGTGGAAGGAGGGGCTGGTTTAGAATGTAGATAGGTGGGGGGGGGGGGGGGGGGGGGGGTCTTAATCTTTAAAAAAAATAATAACCCCCAGCTGGCACCTGACAAGGACGAGTGCGTCTCTGTCTGACGGCACGACCAGACGGCGGGTGTACAGGGGGACAGGTGAAGGATTGGAAGGCCTCCGCTTGAGAGAGAGGTGACAGCGGTGACAGGATGGGGATGTCAGCAGTCAGGAAGGGGACTCAGATTTGACGCGGTCGTGGATCAAGGACGTGTGTGTTGGGGGGCTGGGGGGTGGGGAGGAGTGACAGTGTGCTCAGACGAGAGTGTCCCAAGAGAAGACTGAGCCGCTTCCCGTTCTGCTATAGTTGAGACCACGTTCCAACCCAACCTGCACCACACTGTCGGTCATCTAGGAGAGATGTTGGGAAAGATCTGCACTACACTGACACGGCCAGTTATGTTCATGAAATGCACGTGGGAAGGTAGGGTAGAGCACTGTATATTGTAGAAGATGACCCATCAGGCCAGATCACACAGCCTTATGTCAGAGAGATTCATTATGCTCTCTGTCAGAAGGGGTTCTCTCTCAGACCTGAGAGAGAAAGTATAAATTACCTTCTTCGGATATGCAGGAGTGGTGGGAGCTCCTGAGAATTCATCCAAACTTTATAAGGAGCTAACTCCCCCCCCCCCCCCCCCCCCCCCCCCTGCACACACACACACACACACACACACGCACACACACACACACACACACACGCACACACACACACACACACACACACACACACACACACACACACACACACACACACACACACACACTCAGGAACGCTGTGCTGCCACAGCACAAAAAAGGCCCTCATTACAGCACCTTGCACTGCTCTTGAATCGCTCTTTGAAGTGCTTTGAGGTACTTCGGCGCATGAAACGAGCATCGTTAATCCACTTGTTAATTAACGCCGCGTTCGCGCGCTCTTGTCAGGGGCGCCCCTTTTCTCCTTGAAAGACTCAAATCCTTGAAAGAAAGATGGTGGAGATATCAAAAGGGTTGCGGGGATTTTCCATCGCCGCGGCGATGGGCTGAATGCTGACTACAGGAACATTCTGAGTCTGTGCGGAAAAGTTCAGAGCACAGAGAAAGCAAGATATTCCTGACTGTCATCAACCTAGACTAATATTTTTCTGAGATGCATACTGGTGTTTCTTTTTTTGGTTTTGCTTTATAAATGAATACAGGAAAAGTTTTAAAATGATTAAATCATTCATCGTGTTTTTTCAAGCTTTCTGGACCCACTGTTAAGAATTTGTTTAGATAGTTTAGATTAAAAAGGAAATGCGGGAAAATAAGTGTACGTACAATAGAAACAGCTCAATCCCTTCAGGCCTTATACATTACCGCTGACAGACAGAGAAACCCCTTCAGGTTTAGACCAATCTTAACTGACATGAGACTGAGAAAGAGAAACAGGGAAGGAATTCCGCACAGCTGTCTTCCCCCTTTCCCTCTGTGTCTGGGCTGAACCCGACGCCAGCGGAAAGCGGGTGGGAGAGAGCGCTGGCGGCCGTTCCTCCCGGCCGCGCCGACCACGCCAGGCGAAGGCACAGCTAGAGAGAGAGGGAAAGAGAGAGAGAGAGAGAGAGGGAGAGAGAGAGAGAGAGAGGCCCGGTGCAGTCTCCCCGCTGCGCCAACAAGTCTCCTTTCAGTTCAATTAATGATCCATAAATAACCCAATGAAGGTGTCAAAAAGGAGCGTAATTTATCACGGCTCTCGCCGCCGTGCTCCGCGAGGCTGGGCCACCGCTCACCGAAACGAGAGAGAGAGAGAGGGAGAAAGGGAGGATGAGAGAGAGAGAGGAAGGAAGAGAGGGAGAGGTGGAGAGAAAGGGAGAGGGGGAGAGAGAGAGAAAGAGAGAGGGAAGGAGGGAGAGAAAAGATTTATTCCTGGCCAACTGCTCCAACCGAAAATTTATCTTGCGCATGAACCCTCACAGGTGTGCGGCTTTGACAAATAAGCTGGGAGTTGTGGGCCCGCGCCTTTGTTAGGGGAAACAGAGACGGAGTGGCAATAAATTTGGTTAAGAGCGAGGGACAACAGACTCTTTCGGCTCCCAAGGGACGTCTGAGAAACCTGATTTAAAGACACAGCCTCGTTTTTTTTTTTGTTCCTCTCCCAGTTACTGAGGCTTGGCGATGGCGCGGTGCGGGTACTTCACAAGGACAGCTCGTTCCCAAATACCGGAGGCCTTCCACCCTATCACACGGGCAACAGTGTCTGTGCTGCAGGCCTCCATTGCTTTATCAACGTGCTCCATAAATGTCACTTCCAGTCAATAAGCACTTCATAAAATACCATCCAACTCTCCCCTGAACAGAGAGATCCCTTTCATCTGCTGCGCTGAGAGCAGAAGTATGAAGTGTAATGGAGAAAAACACACACACACACGCACACACACGCACATGCGCACACACACGCATTCGTATGTGAGGGCTCAGGTTCGAATCAGACTTTAAAGGTGGTGACGTAAATACAAACACTGCTCCAGCACTTGGTCTCTAACCGCCAGATCAAAACCTGAGGCTTGAAAGTTATGTTAAGCAGCCTTTGCTGTGAAGTCGTTTACAGCGGAGACACAAGCAGTAGCAGACAAGAATATACACACACGCGCATATATGTATATAAATTAATAAATGCGACTATCTTCGACGCTGAGCCAGAACCTAAGTTGCTGTGAGTCCTCTGAAATCAATGAATCATTCCTGTTAACCCACTTGTCTTTGTAGGAGACGGTCTTTTAAATATAACAGCTATATTTTCTCTCTGAAGCGGAGACCACCACACATGCTGTAAGCTCCAAAAAAGAGCATGTGATGATGAAGGCCTTTTTTGTATCAAGAACAGTGGAATCTGTGAAAAACACTGGGATGCTGGGAAGTCTTGCACTGAGCCGCCTCTCAACATCCCTTGTACATAAACACACACACACACGCATATGCATAAAAACATTCCACACACAACCACACACAAACACACACACACACACATCCATAATGAGGCACTTTAAGATGACCGAATTTAAGATATGCATTTCACTATTTAATTACAAGGCAGACCATTAGCACATAATGAAAGGCGCATCTAAAATCATTTCCTCCATATCCTGCTCTTTGAAGTGTATAAATGCATTCATAACAAGCAAGGTGACACAATATATGTGAGAATTACACTGTGGGGGCCCACTGTAGCAACAGCTCTGTTTCAGTAAGTGCATTAAGAAAGTGCCATTTCTAGGGCAAGGAGTGTTGTGGGGGCGGAGCCTGTGGGGAGCCTGGCCTGTCAGTCAGGCAGCAGCAGGCAGCTCCCTTTGATTGGCAGGAGGAATGTGAGACTTGTCTCGAAGGATGAGTGACACCCTCCGAGCGCATCTCTGACACACAGGAGGTGCAGCAGATCGATCAGAGAGTTGTACACCAAGAAGTCCTTCTCGTGCTGAGGACCAGCAGAGCATCTGGACAAGCTTGTGTGATGACGAGACAACGGCACTGTTCCGTGTCCAGCAGGGAGGTCAAAGGTCAGAGAGAAGTAGGTGGGAGTGGGTGACCTCCATCACCCACACTCCAGTTTATCGCTGACAAATCTGGCCCTGCCCACAGTTAGGCTAAGAGGGAACCAGGTCAAAGTGAGTTGAGTGCAGATAGGTTTGAAAGAAGAGATTAAACAAGGAAGAAAAAGCAAGATATGAACAGAATATTCCATCCTTCACAAGTCCTGTTAAGAACGACCCTGAAAAGAACAGAAGAACAGAACACGTCGTGGCCATGGAACTGCTCAGGTACAGCTGAGCGAGGCCAGAGGAGCTGCGGTATGAATCTCAGCCAGGGTGCGCTGGGAAAAGACTATCAGCCCCGATTATCCTCACTGCTGGCTCCTCTGCCAATACGAATCATTTCTGAAACTACAAAACTGTTTACAGTTCAAAATGCAGAGAGTGCCCTTTCAGCAGTCCGTGGCAGCACAGATGAACAGGGGGAGAGACTTCAGAGCGCAGAATTGATCCAAAACACACTACTGAGGCTTGAGATTTTCACCCTCACGATGACAGTATTTTTAAATGGAGACATCCACACAAAGAAGACATATAATGGTTTTTACAAAGGCTATAAAAATTAAGCACTTACATGTTCAGCAGTAGACAGCTGAAACTCACAGAATAATTTAGCTCTGTGAGTCATGGCCCTCTTTAATTAGATTCATACTGTTCAAAAAAGTAATTTACACTAGTACATTTAGTACATTCAATGTATAACAAATTGCTGCCACCTCAAGTATATGAAATACAGAACACAAAGCAAAGCATCTGAGTACATAAAAAATCAGTTCAATCAGTTCATTTCTTGTGCCTTTTAATTCTGCTTGAAAGGCCAAAATGAAAAACCAGACACAGTGCAATTGGCACAACATCTATCATTCAGATATAACCATTTAAATGATAATAGATTGTCATTAAATAACAGTGTGAATTTTCATTTTTGTACATGGCCACCATAATAAGCCACACTTACTCTTTAAATAATGTGATATTTACTAATCACCATTTACCTCATCAAATGTAAAGCATGTTATAACATACGGTGGACACTTAATTTAGTTCTTCAGTTTATATGCTATGTATGCATAATTAATATGTGGTTACACAGATACGACATATGTGGTTAAAGAGAATGTGGACTAATGAGATATGCTTATAATATGGGAACAGTACAATATGGTATGATATCAGCTGTAGAAGTTTTCGTTGCTGGCTGGCTAGTATCCATTGTTGGTCAGTGTAAAAAATAAAAAAAACAAAGTGTTCTTGTTAGTATTCATAATTGCAGCACTATTTATTTAAAATACAGAAAATTACAGCAATTAACTGAGCATATGCCTTTCTTGGCATGTTTAGCACGAGAACAGGTGTCCACAAACAACACAATCTGAAGAAGTGAAAAGAATCCCTCCCTTTACACAGAGCAGCCCGTGCGCACAGCAGATTCAGGAGCCAAGCAAAACTTCACACTTTCGCAGAACAGGTAATGAAAGCATCGCTCTCATCTCTCTGTAGGAAACTCCCGCCTCCTCCATGGGCACTGGAACCAATATTTTGTCTTTCTTTCCTTCTGTCTTTCTTTTGCTTATTGGCTACCCTCATCCAGGGTAAAATGACACCACCTTATACTTTTATACATATCATTTGATTGCAGAGCTGGACACTCACTCAGGATAAGGATCTCACTCGAGGACACAGCATCAGTACACAACATCACAACCTGGGAGTGAGGGGCTGAGGGTGGAGCTAGAGCATAGGGTGGAGCCAAACCTGGGACTGGGGGTGGGGTTAAGATCTGGCTGTATATAAGGGGCGGGTCTACAGCAGGGAGTGGGGCAAGGCCAGTGACTAGGGGTGTGGCTAGAATGGTGTTCTCCCTGATGGCTGCACAATCAGTAAATGACAATACTCAGAGGCTGAAGCAAAGCAGAGTAATTAAAGTGTAAATGGGCCGAGATGGCGGGCTTCATTAAGAAGTGATTCAGAGCCATGTGAGCAGTGAAAGAGGGGATGACAATAAGTGTCTCTGTACAGCCAGTTTAGAAGGTGGTTTACACCCTATGAGGAGAGTCACAGACCGGTAAGTGAAGTAATGGGTTATCAGTCAAGCATCAATCAAAACTTAATTGCCGTGTCAACCAAAGTTCCTATGGATTTGTCTTGGTATTTACTCATATATGGGAAGCAACAATGGCATAAAACATAACCATAAAAGGTATAAAAAATTCCAGCATACAAAGCCAAAAACAAACACAGATTCTTATCCAGCAATCCTGTGATCCAGCAGGCACAAGGGGCAAGATCCCACTCTGTTTCAAGGGGGCAGGGGAGAGGGGCAGCAAAGAGGTCAGACAAAAACTGAGGTTCAGGGACTGTGGTGGTTTTTAAAAGCAAAGCCCTGCTTTCGCACGGTGCGCGCTCAAGGTGGCCAGAGGGGGCGCCAGACTCTGATGCCTGATAGATCTGGAACGGCACCAGCAGACGCATCCGCCTGAGACGAGAAGCTTCTCTTCCAGCTCTCTCTCCCTCTCCCTCTCTCTCTCTCTTTCTCTCTGCCCTCCGGTTTCAGACCGAGGACAAAGACAACCTTTCCCAGGAATTAACTGCGTGTAAGAGTCTTTTTTCTCTCCATTGGAACAGAACTTAAACCGCGGAGGACTGCGGCTCTTTCAGACCCAGTTCAGACGTAAACTGAGCTTAGCACTCTTAATTCAGGCTGTATTTTACAGTACTACCTTTGTCTTATAAGATACATAATTCTTTCCAATTCCACTGGCTAGCCTGTTGTCAAATGATATGACTGTCCACTCACTGAATCACCACAATAAATACCAGAGAGAGAAAGAGAGAGAGAGAGAGGGAGAGAGAGAGAAAGAGAGAGGGAGAGAGAGAGAGAGAGAGAGAGGGACAGAGAGAGAGTGAATGCAGTGATGATCTCCAAAGGGAATAGAGAGCTTATATAATAACAATCATTGTGGATTTGCCTCTTCTTGCGTAACAGTGTGGATGTCTTCACATCCATTTGCCTTCCACACAGATGGTCCGTTCTCGCTGCTATCACATCTCGATTTCGGCAGCTGGCTCGGCTTGGAGTCATTAACAACCGTCCCTCAAATAAAATCTTGTTTTGAATGGCTTTTGTTCGAGCAGGGTACAAAAAAAGGGATCTCTGCCCTTCCTTCTGTTAGCAGCTCGATTAAGACGTTCAGTCTCAAATTTGTCAACAAAGAGAACAGAATCTTTGGAGTTTGATGGGTGATACTTACATGGGAGGGAGAGAGAGGGAGGGAGAGAGAAAGAGACAGAGAAAAAAAAAGATAAGGGGAGCGAAACAGAAAGCTATATTTGATAGAGAGCTGTTCACTGGAGGACTGTCAGATGCGTGGGGTGAGACAATGCTATACGCTGAGTCACTTGCGTTACCCAGTCCAACCAGAGCTGAAGCTAAGCTCCACATTGTCTAATCAGAATTGTGTTCTGTCCAATCAAACCTGCGGCTAAGCTCCAAGATGTCCAATCGGAGCTACTGCTAAGCTCTGCGTTTTACATTCCAACAGACCCCACTAACAAGACAAAAGCCATCGGCTCCAACCGTGATTCACCTCTTGAGTTTAATCATGAGAGCACTTCAAACATAAATATCATATGATTAAAAACCCCAAATTCCAAACAGAGGCGGCCCGTGCTTGCGAATCCGTCACCCCGACCTTCATGGGGTGATTTATCGCTGACTTCAAACGTATATAATTTGGATTAATATTTTGCTAGGTTTAATTAAACTCACAGTGCATTGTACAGCACACGCCAAAACAAATGTTAATAGAATGCAAATCAGCTTTCAAAGGGAGAATATATGCATGTGATTAGAGGGGAACATTATAAAGCGCTCTCAGAGGATAAGAGTATTAGCAGTTGGCTGTGTCTTCAAATCTAATTTCCGAAATTCAGTTTTTTTATATATGGAGGTAAACACTACGCAGTAAATAAACGAAACGTGGTGAGGGCTGTGTGTTGAGTCTGTACACATGTAACCTAATGAAGT
Organism: Megalops cyprinoides; assembly: GCF_013368585.1. NCBI lineage: Eukaryota > Metazoa > Chordata > Actinopteri > Elopiformes > Megalopidae > Megalops > Megalops cyprinoides. The sequence goes on along the minus strand of NC_050595.1, from coordinate 18,990,967 downwards.
ATAAAAATGAAAAATCAGTGTGCCAGACTGTGATTTTGGACTTTTTCCACGTGCAGCATCAAAAAAAAGTCTATCTCTCACTGCCGAGCTGGGAGGTGATGGATGACTTAACAAGATATAAATTACATAACAGCAGGTAAACCCAAAACACTCATTAGTTTCCATTGCTTTTCTATTCCTCTCTGAGAGTGGCTAATTGATGCCTTCCTGTTCCCTCTGCCTCTCTCTCTCCTGACAGACAGTGTGAGGAAGTACACACACACACACACACTCGCAATGGGCACACACACATGCGCGCACACACACACACACACACGCGCACACACAGACACACACACTCGCAATGGGCACACACACATGCGCACACACACGCACACACACACACAGACACACACGCACAGACACACACACTTGCAATGGGCACACACACGCACAGACATACATGTGCGCACACACACACGCATGCACACATACATACACATATACATACATAAACTCAGACATACACACAGTTTGTTTAAGCAAATGAAACCAAATCAGTGTTTCAGCACTGAGAACCCAGCTTAATGCACATCAGGTCACTCCCTCTGCATCCTCTCTTGTTGTCCTGCCTTTAAAAATGATTGGTCTGTCATGCTCTCATGGTAAAAATGATAAAAAACAAATCTGCCTAAATGACACAGACTGAGAACAAAAGACGATAATTCCTGGAACAAACGGGGACACACACAGAGGCTGCCAGGAGCTTTCACTTTGGTCACTGTGCACTGGCACCTAGAGGATTCCTGACTGCGCAGGAGAAGAAACTACAAAGAGCTGAAGTGCACGGCCATGAGAGTGAGTCCCACCTCCTCAGGAGTGTGTGTACCACGCTCACAGAGAGAGAGAGACTGCAGGTGCTTTAAAATACCTTAGAATGAAAAACATTCTTCTCCCTGCAAAACAGTGTGCTTTTTGACTATAAATGCAGCTATGCCAAATAAATATTAATTTACTAATTCAGTTGGACGGTCACAGAAATTAAGAGAAACCTGACATGTATTAATAAAAAAGTGACACGTACTTAAATTTTGTACACAAAGATACACAGCCAAAGTGCACTGATGTTATGTTGAACAGATGCCTTTGTATGGTCTCAGTGCAATCATACTCCTATTGAGTATTTTCCAGTTCTGTCAGGTGGCGAGATCAAACACTGGGAGGGGTCTGCCCTTGTGTATGCTTAAAGACAAGGTCGCATTGTACCCATCACCCATCCCTTCAGAGATGCATAAATAAAGTATGAAATTCCACTGCATGCAAACACACACCAGGCACAAAGCCTTTCCAGCTGGCCGCGGTGTATTATCACGTGCTCCCCGCTCTAATGAAACTCACACACTGCATGTGTTCAAGAGGGCGCTGTCTGGCACCAAGCCACTCTCTTTGACACATTTTTCAGCAACTGATCCTGTGGGATGAAAGTCTTACACACCTGCATGCTGCATGAAGCGGGTATCGCCGGGCCGAATTCTGTAAAACAATATGTCAGAGATGGCAATGTGTGTCAGACACGGGACAGAGTTCCTTCAAGACACAGGTTTAATTAGATGTGCCTTGCGGTTGTTTAATGGCTGTGCCACTGCCTGTAGGCTTGTTTTTCTAACTCCAATCATCACTAGATCAGTGGTGGGCCTTCTTAACAATGAAGCCATTGCCCAGGGTGCCAGCGCAAGCCAACATCAGAAACTAGCCCTAAAAGGGTATTACAAAGGCATGCCTCCAAAAAGGGCCAGGGTATAAGTCCCCATTCTCCCTAATGCCCCCCCCAAAATCACCTTCACTAAGCCTAAGAGAGAAAAAGGCACCAGCTCCCTCCTGCAGATCCCCCAGACCGCTCAGCGACCACTCCAGTCCCCAGTGCTCTCTGACGTGTCTCCTCTCTGGGTACGTCTGCTTCATGGAGGGAAGCTGTTGCTATGGTAAGGGGACATGGAAGTAAACCTTGCTTCTGTCAAAACAGTCTCAGATTGCAGGATAAACCTGCCGTTCAAGCCGTCTGGTGACGTCAATGCCGAAGTGAGGCCACAAAAGAAATGGACTATGTCAAAGACCAAAACTAGAAGATTAAACCTGGCGACCAGGGCTCCATCATTGTAAATTACCATGGCACCCACCATTCAACTGCCAGAAAGATACAATTTTGATCACAATACATTGCAATGGCTCTGTTGCCTTCAAAACACTTGTTATAATGACCACATTTCTGGGTTATGAGGGCAATTTGGACCGGAGGAGGAGGAGCACGGGCGAATTTATTAGACAGCCCCTTCCCCAGGCCAAGGACCCTGACCCTACAGATGAAGGAGCACAAGGCTCTGTGTGCTCCTTAGCCAGCGCAAACCCCTTACACTTTCAATCCAGCAGCACTGCACATTACTGCTCCTTACTTCCAATCCTGCTATCAGATTGGATTTCAACCCCATGCAAAAAATAAAAAAAAGAGAAAGAAGTAGAATAATCCTTGTAAAATCATCTCCCAGAACGGGTGCCGCAAATCTGCGTAATCCTTGTTTCTCACCATGCTCCAAGGCTTTCACTCCATCACTCTACACCACAGGATATTACCAAATGGCGTTTAGCCCTCGGCTAAGACGTCAAAACGCTTAATACCCTCATCAAGACAAAAAACAAACAGCACAAAGGTCAACCTCAGTAAATATCATGTCAATATTACCACCAATGCCTCACTGTTTGAGGACTCAGAATTATATTTCTTTGTGCAATATCTGACAACCACATGCAAAGCAAGAAAGTATATGTATTTTATCCATGTATCTATACAGTATGCATTACTATATTTTTGTGTTGAAATCTACACATATACCCCTCCAATGGCAGTAATAAGCATTGATGTATCAAAGTGTTTTTGTTACTAAGTTGGGACCAAGCTCATCTTAGTTCCAAGGCCTCAAAGCCCTTTTTTAACAAATTAAGATCATTAAGAGAAGGACGAAGCATGTCTCAAGATTGATCACAGTATTAAATATCTGGACTCTCGCAGTTTTCTCCCTTTCACATTTAAAAAATATATACTGTAGATAAAATAACAATGGACCTTCACTGTGAAAGCAGAGACCTGCCTTTGAAAAGGAAAGCTGGGTCCTGACTCCGATGTCTGCGATTTGACACTCGTTTTCCACAAAGACACCCGGTGCCCCGTCCACTCGGGTTGATCAATATTTAATCTGGGGAGAAAAATTGCCGTTGTTTGTCTTTCATATCTGCAGGGAAATGTATAAGCATCGTGACAACACCCAGGAAGCATTAATAAAATCAGAGGGTCTCACCATAAATAAACACACAAAAATATCCGCTGAAACTGACAGCTCTTGTCTGATCCTCATCGTGTCCGCGTGCAGCTGACACGATGCAGTTCTGCCGGTATCGCGTGTCATTACTGGCGCTCGGCGAGGCGACGTGTCAGCCGCGATTGGCTGTTCCCTGTGTCACAAACGAAGGCGATAAACTAGGTATCTTAGAGAGGATCTCAACTCCATACAAGTGCTGGGAATAAAACTCTGCAGCTCACCTGACGGTTGCATGCTTATGCTTTTCACCTTTGTCTGCGCAATGGCACAGAGCTATTTCCCCTATATGCTCGCAGGCCCTGTCACTACAGTTACCGAGTTCCAATCTCGATTTGTCCCCGCAGTTACCCGCAATTCCCAGAGGGCTGGGCACTCTTTTTCCTGGTGTGGCAATTACCAGCCCCACCTTCTCACATGTGAGAGTGGAGCAGGATATTAGGAAATGTCGAATTAAAGATAGTGTTTAAGCTCCCCTCCCATGGCGTGTTAAACAGCTTTTCTGTGAGACGTGGATGATACAGTCCTCTCCCGTGACACACAAACAAAACACAGAGGTGGCACCTTGTTTGGAGTAAGAGAGAAACAAGATGTAACAAGCCAAAAATGAATAAAATGACTGCAATGATAATAACCCTCTTTGATTATTTATGATCACATTACTCAAAGAACTTCACAACGAAATGAAAACCCTTTTGTGCGATCATGTTGCAGGCTCTGATTTGGGCTGTCGCCGTTTTCGGCATTGTAACGCTGATATGTAATGGACGCGCCAAAGTGGTCGCTTACCTAAATCCTACCTGACTGCTGGGTGTTAATGTTGTCTGCTTATCACTCTGCTGCAGGGCTGTCTTATCTCGGTCCAAGCTTTCGGCGATGCCACGCGCTCCCCGCGCCCGCTCTCCAGCTCACAGCACTTCCCACAATCCCCCAGCAGTCTTTCACCTGCAACCTCTCCATTCACTGCCGTTCGCCACTCACATGCCTGACAGCTGTGTGCCAGCACCAAAATACAACAGCACGCATAACTGCTATAAAGTTGCACTTGTCTGTGTATGTTTTGTAAAAGACTAAAAAAAAAAAGCTACTCAAAAAATGACTTTAAAAAAGTCAAGATGGCTTAACAAACTACCTAGGGGTTATTTTTTTTTCCTTAATGATACCGCATCCAACAGGAGGATGTTGAAGAAGGAGCATACCTTTGTTGCAAAAATAATGAGAATCTAATATACGTGGTGCTTTAGCTTCTCCTGTCCCACATGAGAGTTCCCTTCAAGTGCGCTCAAACAGAAACAGAGCAGCACAGAATGAATGAGCCAGTTCTTTTTTTAATAACTCGGCTTCTCTGCGTTTTCACCACATGGGTCTGGCTCCACGATCAGCTTTTTCCTCCCAAAACTGTTGACATGTCCCATACAACAAATTACTTCAGCTAAGGGTGTGTTCCTGTCTTGCACAAAGAAAAACCATAATCTGTCCTGTAATCTATAACCTTATCTGTTGATTACAGATTATAGATTTATCTATCCAGATACAAACTAGAGGGAGGCATCCAACCCTGGACCCCAGATTGGCTCCCTCCCTTCACTGCTGAAAGACCAGCGAGCTTCACCCAAGACACGGCCAGGCTCTGGCTAAGTGGAAAATTTGGGTGACGTAACGGCCTCTTCCTCTTAAGAAATTCTACACTGGTGTCGCTCACTCACGGTTTCCCTTGGCTTCTGTAATCATCGCCCTGGTTACGAGGGCTAAGAAACCTCTGATTGTCACAAATGTTTTTTGTTGAGCTGTCACATTGCTATAATTAGCCGTTTTCCAAGACAAACCCTTTTTTACACAGCTTCTCACATGAAAAGCTGCCCGAGTGAGGTCATTTCCCCCCCTGTGAAATCCAGACCGGTTCACTGAGAGAATGCGATTGCAGTCTGACGAGAGGGAAAAGCGACCACAAATACAGCCACAGCTACATCTGCTTCCTACAGCTGTGTACTGAGGCATGGTCAAGCACAGTCCTCAACAAGCCTTACAGTTGCTATAGAAACAAAACAGGACGGATGTTATTGTCAAAAGATGTCTGTCTGGAAGAAGCCAACATCTCTAGTCTTTTTCCTTTTTTTCCAGCAATTTAGAGCCAGAGTACAGCCACTCGTTTACACTCACCCTACCTCTCACATGTGTCCTATCCATGGCATTACTGTTAGGGACTGTTAGGCTCAGTCCCTTCCTACGTAATTTTTCATGAAGATAACATCAAACTAAATTATGGGACATACCAGCTGCCACAGCCAAATCCGAGAGGGCGTGGTTAAAGCTGTAACTAGGATGTCACAGGTATTAAATGTCCTCAAATGTACATGTTTATTTCAGAGATAAAGTAGACAGGTGGAACTGTACAGTCATTCTAAGCTCTTTATTGTGCTCAGATGAAATCATCCAGATGGAACAACTTTGTTTATTAACTTTAGACAGTATACCTTAGTGATATTGAAGAAACCCCTCCACAGGGGGGACCAGTGACACTATTTTTTACCTAAATTTAAAAAATAAAAACAACAAAATAAAAATGTACACTTAGGATAACAAACTGAGAAGATTCAAAGATGACACTGCATAAACCTACTGTGCAGGCCACCCTATTTTTACTCAATCAGGAGGTAAAAAGGACAAGGCAGAGGAAGTGACACAGAGCACAACCCCACCCCCCCTAAGGGAAGGGCTGTTCCTGGCCTGAAACCACTGAGCTGGCAAAACGAGCAAACGACGTGACACCGAAAAACTGTTTTTTCAGTTACCTGGGAAGGTGAAACAACAAGCGCTAAACACGGCAATTAAGGGCATTACCGACCCAGTTCCAACTCCCCTCCATTTTCTCCCCGACCGTCCAGCTGCCTCCAACTCCGCGCACTGATGTAGAAGGATCTGCATATTGAAGGTGAGCTGGGGAATACAGCGTACAGATGCAGTCAAACCTCCAGGGAACTAATTAGCTGCAATTAAGTTTCTGCCTCACTTATTGTACTGGAATGCGTTCTAAACATGATAAGGACATGGACCCTTGCACACACGTTCACACACAGACTCCCACACACAGAGACTCAGACACACACGCACTCACACGCTGTGATCTTAAATAAATTTTCTCCCAGTACTGAGCAGGCAAAACAAATCAGTCTTGGATAGAAATAAGGCAAAATAAAAAAAAAAAAATAGGAAAATAGAAAGGAAAAAATTGAACACTGTACAAAAAGTGCCCCCAACTGTAAATGGTTGATTTCACTCTTTGAATGAAAATGGCTCCATGGTTCATTGTCTGGAGATACACCATGACTTGCACAATCCTATCCACTGCACATTGACAACAAAAGATTTTAAGTGGAAGTTGGGTATTCCACCAAGGAAATAAAAAAGACAGAGTAGACAGGAAATGGCAAAAAGCCACCAGAACCCTTATTCTACATTAATATGAGCCCAGCTATGAACTGTAGCATTGACTGAAGAAGGATTTCAATTGATCTCCCAGCACCTGAACTCATGCATGGGGGGAAGGCTGATTGGTGCAACTTTTAGTCAATACATCCGGACATTTTGGACAGGCCAGGAAAAACAGGAGGATTGTGTACTCAAGACTGCCTGGCTCATTGTTGACAAGCTGTGTCTGAATGTACACCAACATGCCAATCTTTCCTTAGGATTTCCCCCGCTGTCTTGAAATTCATGTTGCTGGGTTTATAAGACAGGACACAAAACACCATACTGTGTTGAATGCTACATCTGCATTTGCATTTGCAGAGGCAACCTCCATACCTTACATTCAACACATCATCCAGATGTCTGCAGGGCACGTGCCTTACCCGAGGGTATAACAGCAGTTCCCCAACTGGGACTTCAGCCTCTAACCTCCTAGTTAAACAAGAAGTCCCCACAATATCTGCTGCTGGCATCACAGTAAGAAAGACCGTGCAAAAGGCAGCACGGTTATCACGAGAGAGGGCTGTTCCATGCTGTTGGTAAAATCATTGCTCAAGCCAAAAAAAGAGAGGCACTAAAACGAATGGGATGTGAAGTTGCACAGCAACAGTGACCTTCACCATCTAGCCCAGCGCTTGAGAAATGACAGCCCTGCTCGTAGGTGTGGGGTGTGGCTTTCGCACCACCTTACTGCATCAGCACTTATCCGCTCGACCCTCCTGAGTCACAGAGCAGGTGTCACTTCCTGTTACTCTACACAGGCGGTGGTGGCGACAGGATGATGCCGCTCTGTCATTGCAGGCCTCTGGAGGAGACGCGGCGCTGCTTTGTGACGCCAAACAAGCCAAGCAACAAGGGGACAGGTGACAGGGCTGAGTCAGGAGCACGCATGCTAAAATAGACCGCTCAGAGCCGCTGCACGACAAACAGCCAAACAAAGACACAAATACGAGTAAACAGAGTGGAATAGGCAAGCCTGTGATCCTGCCACCAATGAGAGAGGAGCTCAGCGTGCCTTCTAGAGCTGAGGACTGTAACCAGTGAAATTTACATTTTAACAGCAGACCTATTTTTGCAAGTATATCGACGGACTTATAAAGAATCAGCATTTTGTACATGTGAGTAACTCGGTGTTTTTCTATACATTTATAAAGTCCCTGGAGTCCCTGGAATACCACTCTTCAATGTCTCCATCAGCTCCATCCAGGTCTAAATACCTACTGGGCACAAGTTGTCCAGTGCCCTGAGCTTAAGCACAGCTCATCCCTGCAGACCCCTGAGTCTGCACAAGGGAACCTTGCTAGGGATGGTTGGATTCAAACATGAAACCTTCTGGATATAAGCCCACATAGTGACATGATCTAAAGAGAGCAGACTGGAGTAGCACAGAGTGCTGAACTGCACAGTAGGGTTTACCAGTGATAGCTGTGTTAAGGTGTACACAAATGCATGATTACACAGCGCACATGCTTTGAAAAAAAAAGAAAAAAACTGTCATATTAAATCAATAATCAAACAGACATGTTAAACAGAAATGGTCACTTTTGCAAACCTGTTTTAATTAAAATGAATGTTGGGAGGAGCAACGTGGGCACGCATGTCTGAAAAGGCCCCGCAGCATTGGTTCACCTCTGCCTTCGAGCTCGGACAGACGCGATGTTTACTCCTGACTGTCTGCCGCTGATATGAGCCTAATAAGTCTAGCCAGTCAGCGGCGGTTTTCACGAGCGACGTAAATGAGATGAGACACGCTGTTTACTCCGACTGTGGCAATTTGAGCCATTTTGTCTTGAGCGCGCATGACGATTATGCAGGCTTGGATCATCAGAGCGGCATACATCTTCAGAACAGCAGAGGTTTGAGTAAATATAGCCCAAACAATGCATGCAGTTTGTACCGATGTCTGTTTCATAACAGACAGCTATTCTACAGAATATGGTCTGTTGGGTATTGCACGGTGTATGGTGTGTGCGTGTGTAAGTATTTGTGTATATGTTTGTGAGTGTGTGTGTATGTTGGGGGGAAGTGTTTGTGTGGGTGCATGTTTGTCAGTGTGCATTTGAGGATGTGTTTGTGTATGCCTGTGTGTATTGGTATGCATGCACTATACAGACGTACAGTCCTTAATTTAATGCACAAGGAGAGAAATCTGCCATAATATTTCCGCGAGTCCTGCAGTACATAGTAATCATGTCTGAACCTCCTCTTCATTCAGCGCTAGAAGCAATAAAAGTCTATGAGACTACATATCGATACCTGCACTGTTTGCAGCTTCTGTGGTGTAGAGGGAAAGACTGCCTAACATTCTTCTTCCAGCTGTTATTTTAAAATATATTTACATAAACAGTGATGCTGAAATTGCTATGACCTTTACAACTACATACATTCATCTGGCATCAGGAAATGAATTCAAACAGATATGTGTGCAGTGTATTGACTTATAAAGGAGAAGACGCATCTGAGAATTGCTATTGCATAAAGATTTCATCATCCAGCCATGCAGTTACGTGTTAAACACAGACAGAGAGCTCAGTTCAGAAAGCGCATCAGTAACAGGGACGCTGAAATGTTCATATTCTGGCTTCCGGAAGATACATTTCTGTTCCACAAGATCAGTCCTCCGAACCAAATATTTCAGTCTGCACTCTACACGTATCACAACTGCTAAAGCATACACACACACACACATACATGCAGACATGGATAAAAATACCCACACACACTTGAAAATACACAACCACCACTAACGAGCACTCGTGACCACAAAAGTAGACATTCACACACAAGTAAATTCACACACACACATAATACCACACAAGTGCACATTCATACACACACACACACACACACACACACACACACACACGGGCACACAGACACATGCAAAATATGAGTATGCACAATTTAAAAAAGAAGTATTATATCCATTATTTTATGTGCTGAAAGACATTAATGGATCATTACGGAGACACTGAGAGCATGTTGTGAAGAGTGCCAGGGTAGCCGAATCTGAGCTAAATGTGCCTTTCTTTTTCCAATCGAATGGGATGGCGAGAAATAACACACACAGCGGTTGCTAAGAGAGTCAGTGCCCCAGAAGGTAGAATCGTATTTGCACAGAAACACTACAGAAACAGTTGAGAGTGACCGCAACGTCTGTCCGTCTGGTAAAATTAGACAGACGGACTGTGAGGTCCTTTCAGAGTTGAAAAAGGGATAACTTAATTAAGTTTCACAAAGCCTTTTTCTATTATTAATGACCTGTTTCGTGAAACAGTGCAGGTTTGTAAATATTTGTGTTGGTGAAGTTTGCAGCAGTCAGAGGCACGGTCTGTGGAGAAGAAGGAAAAAACTTCACTGAGTCTCAGACTCTGTGGTGCTTTGTCGTTAGCTTGAGAGAAAAAAAAAATTAAACATTAAAACATTTCGTTATTACAGTCTATTATACAGTCTATTATATATTATATTATATTATATATATTATATATTTAGTTAATTTCGATGACCATCAAACTTATGATTCTGTGTAAGAACAGAAAAAAGAAGATGAATTTGTAGATTTTATTTTGCCATATTTTTGCCCCCTGGGTGGAAAAAATACAGAGTGGAACTCCAAGAGTAATTCAGCAGAAATTTCAAGAAATGATCAACAGCTCAGCTACATTCATGTCAGATACTGAAAAGAAAAAATGTATTTCGTGTCTTAGGCTTCAGTGAAAATGCACAGTCACTACACAAACAGCACAAAGAGTACAGGGGATCGAACCTTTTTTCATCTATAAAGACAGTTACCCTGACCCAGAACACTGAATAGCCCATCTCCCCATTTGTGAGGGCTTGTGGCCCATGGAGAAAACACACCGAACGGAATCCTCAATTTTCACAAAAATCCACGAGACCGGTGTATGAGCGGAGGGGCAGGCTTTAGGATAGCAGGCTTTACCGCATCACACAGCACAGAATACAGTCACAGGGGGAATGAGGAGAAATAAAACAGACAGAGAAACTATTATCCACCTCCCCACAGAAAAAAAAGCCCACCAACCCAAACGAAAAATAAAAAGGAGAAGGAAGAAGAGAGTGAAGAGACAAAAGTGATTAAGAAAAATGAGCGCGAAACTTTCTTTGTCCTCCTCTTTCCCTCCTCGCAGATGTGCGGCCGGAGCCAATCCGGCTGGCGGCCTGACAAATGGGCAAAAATAAGACAATTTGAGCTGGTCGTTAGCAGCCGGAGAGCAGCAGCGCAGATAAATGAGAGCCTGCCTCAGGTGTGGCAGCCGATCGTCCTGAAGCGCTCCTGAGAGACTCGGCGCTCTTACGGCACGGCCCCTTCGCCACCGCTTCGATCCGCCGGCCCCCGACGCCCGGGCAGGGGTGACCTTGCAAGCGCTGCTTTTATTTTTACACTCCTGACCCCCCCCACTCCACCCCCAATCTCTCCCCTCTTTCTCTTTACAAAAAAAAAAAACCCTTGTGAAGGGACAGCGCATTGGTTCTTAAATTATCTGCACCTCTGCATTTTTAGGTAAAAAAGGAGAGAGAGAAGGGACAGAAAGAGACCGAGAAGTAAAGAGTGAGAGAGAGCGAGGAAGTGAGAGACAGAAAGAGGGGGAAGCTGCACAGCGCTTTGCTCGTATGGTCGCATTGGAAGGGGTGAGACAGAAATGCGCACTGGGAGCGGAATTCGAGTCGGACACGTTTTTTCTTTCCTTTCGAATCACTCTTCTTACTGATGCCATGGATTACATGCGCGTGTGCATGTGCGTGTCTGAAGCATCGGCTCCACTGCATCGGTTCGTTTTGCTGAGCCCATATCGTGCTCCCTCCAGAACTGAGCCAAAGCCAACCAGCACTGGTCACTGGGGCCACAGGCTATGTCCCTGTTGTTGTGATAAATGGCGGTCTGGCTGGCAGTTTGGCCAAAGAAAGGAAATTCAATCCCACTGTGCTGGGTGCTGTTTTAGTCAGCATACAAGCCACCATCCAGAGGCTTATAGCAAAAGGAGACAAGTTTACATAGCGATGAATGGCCAGATTTCAGCTCATTGAACATGAGGGGTTTAAACACGCCCTATAATCTCCATGTGAGAAGAGAATAATCAAAATCTCTGAAAGAGTTCAAATCCCATTGAAATGTATTTACTTCACCTTCTATTAACCAGGAAGGATGGCTGACAGCACGTTTTCATTTACAATAACATCCTGTGACTCTGAGGGACTGGAGCTGGCCCGCTGTTACTACACACTGACTCCCAGGTTAAAACCATCTCACGAACATCTTACAAACTGTCCACAGGTGTCCCCTGTTTCTACATATTAGGTCTCGTGAACATGGCCAAACTCTCGCTCTGGGCCTGTTAAGAATTGCGGTTCAGTACGGGCTCTCTTCAGCCACCGACAAGTTGATTGATTTTAACCACTCACTCCCCATCTGTCCTCACCTATGACCTGTAAAATCAGAGCCTTCACCAAACTCCATCTTCAGCTTCATCACGGGCTCTGCTATCACCTTGGGAAGGATTCCTCTCCTTCTTCCAGGCTCCGACTAGGCTATCAGCTTTGGACAGTTTATTGTGCTTGCTCCACATCCTCTCCTCCTGAAGCACGAAACCTTGAAAGCAGAGGTTCGCCCTTCTCTCCAAGGCATCGCGGAGGGAGGGATCCCCTCTGCTCTACTCAGTTAAAATCACAAGAGAGCCTGCTGCAGCACTACAGAGCCAAGGGCCACGCCAGCCAACATCAAGAAGGAACCAGGCCAACAACCTCCTTCAGCCCTATCCCATTCCTCACTACAACAAAGACTCAGATGAGGCCGTATTAGACGCTTTTTAAAACATTTATTACTTGATCAGATAGGCTGAGTGCTCCGCGCTCGGACTGCGTTCGTTAACGTGAGCCGCCCCTGTCCTCACGTACCCTGTGAGCAGGATTCGGCTTCTGTTCTCCTTTTTGGAAAAAGTACCCCTCGCTGCTCTGGATTAAAGTGATTCAAATAAACACAAGCGAGCATTGTGCGTCGAGATTGTTTGCATTAAGACTGAGTCACTGCTGTCCTTGGACCGAGGCCTGGGTTTGGATGTCTGTGCACTTTCTGGGGAGAGGTTACCTGGACTCAGCCAGAGCGCCTTGCGTTCCTGCCGGGCCAGGCGCGCTAACACTGCAGTGCCGCCTCCGTTCCTCCAATCAGCTTTTATGGTTCATGAGTGTTTCTCCAAAATGGCTGCAGCCTCATGTGACCTTTTCCGATCAACTGAAAAAAAAGCGTGGCCTTCCATGGTGGAACACCAGTTACCAATCTGTGCCAGACTGCACTTGCAATATTGTTGACTCCTTATATGGCTATTTGCTTGTGCTGCACTCTGCTTCACTTGTCCCTTTGGATAAAAGTGTCCGCCAAATGAATGAATGTAAATGTAAAGTTGACCGAGTGTCAGAGGAAAAATCAGCAGAGGAATAGGCTGACCAAAACAAAAACAATTGGCCCAATAAATACACACTATGCATTAAGCCTCACCCTGATGCAAGTGTTAAACACACAACTATTGATCCTTTAAGCATCCTGGCAGAATCAGTTTAGATAATAATCTACAGCTTTACATTCACAATTACTATAGAAATGCTTGAGATGCTTACTTTTCAAAATTGAATGCAGCATGAATATTTTTCGGGGATTAGGTAATCTCTGTGGATTAGGGAGGGTGGGGCAGATCGTGGATTCTAAGGGATGAGAGAACAGGTCATTTCACGATGAACGCTAATGCTGTGCGCACATCACTCAGGGGCTGCACATTGGAGATGCCCCGGATGCGCAAGGTCTCAAGCCTCCACCAGGGGGCAGAGTGGTGGGATACGCACTGCAGTTCCAGTGTGTTTACTTAATGTACAGCTACATTTGCTGAGGGCTGTTGTACACGGTGTCCTGCCACCACCTCTCAGTCCCACTGCAAACCAAACACAATTATGGCCCAATCTATTTTTCCTGGAAACCTATGTTATGGAGCAAAGTGAGTCAATGATTGTTTTATAAGGTCAAAGCCTGCTCAGACAGTTTTCCCGGAATCCATATTGATTACCAAAAGACAGCATGGTGTAGCACCCATTAAAAACCCTTTGCCACCAAGAGGTTGCATGTTTGAATCCCATATAGGCCATTACCTTTGTCTGCTAAAGCAAAGTGCTTGGCCTGAATTGCTATGGTGCACACCCAACAGCACAAAAGGATGGCATATGCAATGAACGTTCTGAGTGGGCATCTGTTATGATTCATTTAATTAAGCACATAATAATAATAATAACTGTAATGATAATACAGAATTTATGACCTTCGTAAGTGACCACATTTGCATGGGGAAAAACATTTTAGCAATAGATAGCAGTAGGCCCGATTGTGAGAAAATATGCAGTGTTGGACAGTGTAAAAAGCTCGCTCTGCTTCCCGCGCACACCTACAGCAAGCGAGCTCTCCCCACCACCTGTTATCACATGTGCCCTACTTTCCTCCACCTGAAATTTCACCTCCTCTCAAAAAAAGGTTTCCTGCAAAGAAAATGGAAAAAGAAGAAGCCCAAGAACTCCGCAGACTCCGGATTCCGAGGCAACTTAACCATCAATCTGGAAAAAGTCAAAACGGCTGCTCTGCTCATTTTTTCAACACAAAAAAAAATAAATAATGAAAAAATTAGGATTACATTAAAAAATAATTTTTCTATCTAAACTTCCGTACCCTTCCTCAAGGCCAAACCCAAATTCAGATGGTCTGCATTCCCTGTAGGACTGCTCGTTCACATAGGTTGGGGATGTGGGGGGGTGGGTTGCAACCAGTGGGTTGGGGAGGGGGCCGTGCTGAAAGAGACCGAGGGAGAATTACACCTGTCAGACAGGCAGAGGGCAGCTAGGAGATAAGAGCATCTCTGAGGGCAGGTGGTTGCCATAACGCCATCCTCCTGTCCACGGTCCCATAAGCTATCGACCCACCAACTGCCCCTTTGCCTCCAACAAAATCCTTTCCAAAACTCCTAGATTAGCTGTCCACTTGCAAATACGTGCACACCCCTGACAAAGGGGGACACCGTTGGGAGCAAGGGGGCACAAGGAGAGAGATGAGAGGGGAGGGGAAGAGCCAGAAAGATACTCTACAGCCTGTTCTCTCTCCTCAATCCACCACACACACACAAGTGCACACACACACACACACACATACACCCATACCCACACATAACCCCCCCCCCCCCCCCCCCCCACACACACACACACACACTTTCCTTTCCAGTGGAAGCCATGGGACAGCGGTGGTGGTGGAATCTCAGAGCATCTGGAACGCGACCTTTCCTCAGGCACGGCAAGACAAATTAAAACCAGATTCTTCGGCCTGACCAAAAAGCGTGTTCGGCGACGTCCAATCAGGCGGCTCTGTGCAGCCCCGGCGCTCCCTCCCTTCTTCAGCCCAGAGAGCCAGGACCAGCTCCCTCCACCACAGGACCCCAGGGCTCCGCCATACGCTTATTGGTCTATCAGCAGGGATTTTCTTTTTTACAAGCCTTCATCAGCTACGGACAAACCTGTTCTTTTGCCCTCCAACAAAATTTCAACAAAAGCTCCTCACCCTTTTCCATGCTTCACGTTACTTTTTAATTTGCTTCACGTTCAAGGGCATGAGAGATTCTGGGGTATCTGCTGCCATTCTATTCTGTTCATACAGAAATCAGATATGACTGCCACTGCACTTAAAAAATGGTGGATTGATTGATTCTGTCAGTAAAACAGTCCTTTAACATTCACACTTAACTGGTAGCAACTGTTGTACATATTGCCGAGAAATGGGAGGAAAGGGATTCACTCCAGTGAATATAAAGGATAAACTACAGATTACCTTTCATTTTAAATTGAATTACTTCCATTTCAATGTTAATTGTGCCTTCAAAGGAAATGATGATTGTGACATGCACTCAACATGCACCCTCAAAAAACAGCTCCCTAAATCTGCACTGGATCTGTATCTGAATGCAAAATCACATCTGCTTCTGTGTTCATACAGTTTTAATCCAGATCCTGTTACCAAACAGTCCACGGCCCCAGCTCTTTCAGCACAGCCGGAATGGATATCAAGCGTCTGTTTTAGGAGAGAGTCGGGTTTCTTTTCCATAGGTATGAATCCAGGGGGCTATCAGATTATCGAGTGTGGAAGGATACCTGCCCCTGCAGGAGCTCAGAAGCACAGGTTTGGCTCGGCCTGCTACAGCGCAGCGCAGACACACACAGGATTGATGTTCGATGCAGACAACACATGGCACATACAGATTTCCTGCTCCTTCACTGACAATAAAGCATGCACGCTCAAATTAATAAGAATATAACTTTCCCTTTCAAAATACCTCATGGGGGCTACCGATTTCACTCAGCACTGAAGTGACCTTTGTGAATTGTGAATTATAAACTGCGAATTCAAATTCTGAGTACAAATTTTAATAAAAAAATACTAAAAACTAAAACTGCCCCTGCATCAACTTCAGACAGCTTCTAAATGTTACTGAAGCTCAGATATTATTAGATTTATCCTGAAGGTTATTTACTCAAAAGTACAAATCACATAGG
Source organism: Megalops cyprinoides (assembly GCF_013368585.1). Classification (NCBI taxonomy): domain Eukaryota; kingdom Metazoa; phylum Chordata; class Actinopteri; order Elopiformes; family Megalopidae; genus Megalops; species Megalops cyprinoides. The sequence goes on along the minus strand of NC_050595.1, from coordinate 18,974,561 downwards.
CGAATCTCAGTGATATGTTATCATTAGCTAAATATACTGTAGATAATGTAGCAGGCATAACATGGGATAGCTCATTTCATATAGTTAGCACTGTGTGACACTGGAATTGTGCTTAAATCAAGGCTAGCAAGCAAGGCCTAGCAATAAGACAGATAAAGCCTGCCTCTCCCTCATGTCTCCTGAGTATGGATGAGTATGAACAATGCGTTTTCCTACCTGTGTTGTCAAAATCCATTGTCAACAGCAACAAAAAAACAAAAGGAAGAGAGAAGAAAAGAAAATATATTAGTGACGTTACATGAGCATGCATAAACCCTGCTGAATAAACATGACAGAAATCCATACCGTCAATATTTCTTGAGAGCTGAATAGTGCACTGAAACGCAGACTGCATATTGAATATTCACTTATGTCACTTGAGATTGTCGATGGGATAGAAAATGCCTGTCAAATCACTCTCCTTGTGCGTAAACAGTTTATTTTCAAGAGAATGTGTCTGTGTGTCACCAGATGAAAGGGAGATTCCTAAAGTCTTATTGTTATGCTGTTTTCAGACAATGGCTTAAACTCACTACAACAGCAAACCGGTCTGTGAGTAACAATCTTAATGTAAATTTAGTTCACTTTCAGATGCTCTCGCAATTGTCACAGAAAATTCATCGCTCAGAATTATGGAAAAAGTGCACTGTGGTTAGACTGAATTTATGGCAAGACGTCTGAACAGGAGTCTCATCCATTAAGGGATTCAGGCGGCCCCTCTCCCCATCACTGATCTGGATGCCCAGTGCTCAGCACGACCAAACTGATGCACAGCAGCTGAGGTGAAGGGCAGTTGACTGCTAGTCGCTGGATAATCTGTGGTGCAGCTTTTGGCCCTAAAACACACACACACACACACACACACACACACAAAAACACAGTCTTAATCAGTCACACAGCCAGGCGGGATTCTAGTCGTCACGGATACATGCAGAGGACAGAGGCCCGCAGATACCGCTATCTTGCAGTAAACCTGCCAATGGAATAAACTATGTATGTCATATACTCATGTGGTGTCTGCAAGGTTTCCCGAAATGCTAGTTTTGCTACCAGTTACCTCACTAACCAATAATACAAGACCATTTCTCTGACTAGTCTCACGGTGACGCTGAGGCACTTGCATACTGCTGTAATGAGCTGTAACACTGTAATGCAATCAACCCTGCCCCCCCCCCCCCCCCCCCCCACTAACACACACATGCACACACTATCTCTACCACACACAAACCAAAAACACTGACCTAATGGTGTTTACAGCTACACTAATTGAGTCAATGTGCCATCAATGGCCATTTTGTCACATTAGGACTCCTTGTCCAGAGACGTGCCTGCCTGCTCAGCTCCGCCCACTGTAAAACCAGAGGTCAGCGCTGGGTCAGAGATGTCCACGGGGACTCATCACCTCACCGCTTGAATAGCCAACACATAAAGAGCCACAAAAAGGGGCTGCTTTTCCGATCATTTGATATTCTGTTAAATGTGTGGCTTCAAAGATGGAACACTCAGATTAGTTCTGTGTATGAAAATAACAACTCAAAGATTCTGCATTCACTCACACTCACACAGGGTTCTAAAGGGAGCTGTGAGAGCACACAAAACTATGGATTTTCTTTGTTGTTATTGTTTATTAGCACGTGTTTCAGTTCTAACCAATAAATCGATTTGTGATCTCATGGTTCAACACTGAAACACTGAAATTAAATACTCTGTCTAATTACCTATACAAAAATAATACATTAAGAATATAGAGGTTTTATTTTTTAGCTCATATTTAAAATATGTAAATTACTGCCATTTTGTCATATTGCAGTATATTTCTGCTTTGCATTAAAATATATTTAATATATTTGTAATATATTCTTGGATGGAGCAAAATATTTCTCAATACGTTACAATATATTTCATTTCTGTATGGCCCCTGGAAAAAGACCTCCACGATACGCGGCTCTTTTCCATGAGAAAAAAAAAATTTCACAGTGTAAAACAAGGCTCCTTAGATACTCAGGGTCTCAAAAACACAGCTCTGAACGCTGTGTTCACTTTTATCCCCCATCATCTGAAGTCTGCGTTAAACACTCGGCTCATTTGTATAAATCTGCATGGGAGCGATGCTGCAGGAGTGTTTACCCGGCTGAGGAGAGGAGACGAGAGGAGAGGAGAGGAGCGGAGAGCCATCTTTAATTCATTAGAGAGAGGGGGAGGAAAAAAAAAAGGTGCTCCGTGGGAAGATGTTGAGCGGAAGGCTCACATTAAGCGGGCGTGTTTAATATAGCGTCTGTTTGGTCTGTGGGCAGAGTGAGCGGCTGTTTCATTGATAAAGTGGAGGGCAAGAGGTGAGGGATCTTTTGTGAAAGGCGCTCTTTTCCTACGAGCGATTAATCAGCGACGCGAGAGAGGCGAGAGCCGCGCTCCCAGCTTCTGAAGTCTTCATTAGGCGTCTGAGGAGACGTGGGATACGCTACCTGTTTCAGCGCAGCGTTATCCCCACCGGGGCTGCTGCCAGGCACTGGGGACCCACTGCGCGGAGCCCCGCGCTTGCATAATGTTCACAAGGACACCTTGTAACGAGCCGCCGGTGGCAGAGACGCACAACCAGGCGGCATGCAAATGGTTTCAGAACTAGGGGGATTTCAGAGGCACCTGTAACTCGCTTTTACCTGACCTATGCAGCTCAGCATTGATATGATATGTTTGCCTGTTCACTTCCAGCTCGGGAACTACAAAGCCCACATTGCTTCAGTTTGACAAAGGAACGCCTATTCCCACAATGCCGCGCTGGAAGTGACAGGATGGGCCACGCGCATTTTTTTTTTTTGAGACTTAACAGGCAACAGCATTGCCTCTTCGGACCGGGGCGTGTCTGCAGCTGGGACACAGAAAGGAAGCGAGATGCTGAACAGCACTGGCTCCCTGAACAGCCTGACCGGCCTCTTTTCCTTTTCTCATTCTGTCTTCTGTCTTGTCTTCTGTCTAAAAAAATTTTCCGTTCTCTTAACTTCATCTGTGCAAACTGCTTTTGTGTGTGTATGAGTGGCAGGGGGTGTGTGCAGCTCCAAGAAAGAGGAAATATGGAGGGAGAAGAGAAAAAGGGGATTAGGACAGTAAAGAGATATGGCGCTTCGCTGGGGGCAGAGGAATATACACATTGAGAGAATGGAGAGAAACACACACACACACACATACACATAGATACACACACACACACACACACACACACACACACACACACACACGTACACACACACACACAAACAAACAGGCATGACAAATGCATGTCTGCACACAGGCGCGAAGCAGAAGGAGTCAGAGGAAGAGAGGAAGAGAGGAAGACAGGATTATGACAGTAAATATTTTTTTTTGCCCCGATTCATTTTTCTTCCTCCTCCTGTTGCAACCCACCTCTAACCAGGGAACAACGACGCAAAAATGGAAAAAAAAAGAGAAAGAAAAAAGAAAAATGTACTCCTTTACAGGGGTTCTATTTTCAGGATGGGTTAGTGAATTAATGTGAAGGACGGCCCCCTGAAGGAGAGCGTCTCCATCGGCGCACAGAGGAGGGAAAACAAGCGAGGCGCCCGCACTCCCGCAGTCGGAGGAGAGAGATCCGTAACAAGCGCGCTCCTGGGAATAGACGATGTGATTAGATGCACAAAAAAGCTCAGCTTTCATAAACAGCATTAGTCTTTGTTTTATTTTCTGTGCTCCATCACCTCCTACACACACACACACACACACACGCACACACACAGGACACATGCGCGCATGCACACGCGCGCATATCCCAAACCTTCTCTCTCTCTCTGAGGAGTAAGATGCCATTGTTTTTCAAAGGTCTGCACTGAAAACAACCTTGCCACACAAACCATGCCTCATAATGCAATGGGGTGCACTGACATTCTCAAGCAGGTATTCGGTGTGTAGCAGAGAAGAGCCAACCGGTCACACTCTTTTGCTGTAGGAAGTTTGCCGATTCGTTACAATGACACGGCTTCTGACTAGTCCCTTTCACAGGGTCTGAGCGAGCCAAGTCTTTGACACCACGGTTCCCTACTAACAAGCACCTGTTACTGCATTCACTTGCTGGCAAAAGGTCTGTCGCCTGTTTGAGCTCACTTCACAGTGCGCAATGTTTGTGTTTTAAATAGGGCCATGAGCCAAAAGTTAAATAAAACACAACGGTGCTAATTTAAGTGTTTAACATCAGAGCTGATCTAAGCCACTTGAACAGCAAATGTGGAATTAGCAAATGAGGCTTAAAATGAGAAAACAAACCAATTAAGTCATTTCCCCTCAACATCACCAAACTTACAATCACTAACAACAAATTCATGACAGTAGCTCTTTATCAACCGGCTTGATTTTTTCTTCAACTTCAACAAAAATGAACTTGTCACGTATGCTTGTATGCTTGTATGCTTGTCATGTTTTATTTCAATCCTGATTTTCTCACCTTAATGCCTATTTGTGTTTCTGGTTGTTCTGTACCTGTAATATTTTTGGTCTCGCTTCTGCTGGGACGTATATAACGCATTGTGCAATATGAGCCTTGAACAACACCATGGATAAGAGTGTCTGAGAAAATGAACGTGTAAACGTAATCAGAAGAAGAGGATCTATGTCCAAAGTGTACACAGACACAGGGCTAGCGCTCAGACACCAGAGACTGGACAGCTCTTGATTGGATGATGGGGTAGATCTTATCCTGTAACTGGATAACAAGGTGGAGCTCTCAAACAATCTGAGGAATAGGAGAAAGAAACACACACACACACCATTACCCCCCTCCACCCCCCCTCCACTCCCCAACCTGGCTGGAAACTGCAACAGCACAGATGTCATCCTCCATCATCAACGTCAAGTGCTATCAAACAAACAAGGACCAATCTCTGGAAGGCTCCCCTCTGTGGTTTTACAACATTATACTATATTCATTATGCTTTTAACCTGGAAATTCTGACGGCAGAGCTAATTAAGGAGTGTATCTACATTTGGCAAAAAAAAAGTTTTTTTATATATATAATTTGTTTCCCAAACTTCCACCAAATAGAGACACTATTACTGATCAGATCGGGTAACAGAACCCCTCACACAGCCCCAACCTGAAACCACCCGCACGCATGGGCTGCCGTTGCCATGGAGACGCGAGAATACAGCGCAACCTGTATTTCAATTTGGAAAGGTAATGAGAGATGACAATTCTGCACTCTGTCACTCACTGTCAGCGGGTGAGCAAATCTGTCATGCTGTCAGTTAATCAACAACCCCCCCCCCCCATCCCCCCAGCTTCGATCTGCAACTGAACAGAACAAAAACCATCCAATTAAAAAAATATATATATATAAACACTGAACTCTGCACTTTTCTTTGCTCGACTCATGTCTGCTTTGACAGTCTGCAGCACGGCGGAGCCACTAATAACATTCAAAATGAGGTGATCTTGAAGTTAAAAAAGTTCAAGCTCCAGTCAGAAACACCTTTTAAAAAGACAAACTGTAAGATAATGATAATGCTCAGAAAACGACCCTCGGTGCCCTTGAAATAATGAACTGTCCGTTTGGGTGGTGGAAAAAGAGCCTGGTGATTTTCTACATCTTCTATTCAGGCATAAATCAGTTCTTTCCTCGAAGACCAACACAAAATAGTTGAAGTTACTTTCATCATTAGCGCTATTATTTATTTAAATGGAGCATAATAATCACTTAAAGCTCTAAATAAAAGGACAACAAGCTTCTGACAACTGAAGGCAGGGAAAAATTACATGCAGTTCCCCTGGGTATACAGTATTTTGGACAACCACTCATTTTGAACTGCAAGTGGGGGAACACATAGTAACCTGCATTAAATTACTGTAATAACTGATAATTAATGGCATTAAGGGTTTGGATTAGAACAAAAACCAGAACCATCTGTGCTCCTCTGGGATCACGGATGTCCACCCCTATGTACATAATTTCGCTGATTGTTTTTTATGTTTTAATGATGAGTAACTGCCTTCTGCGCAGAGCTATGCTAAAATTGGGCATTTTGCTGTGTGAATGAGCTGCTGCTGTTGGCAGCCTGTGATTGTGATTAGAAAAGACATAACTACAACAGGCAAAAAAAAAAAACAGATCAAAGTGATCTCTGGTGTTTTGCCCCACAGCGAAGTGTGTGTGTGTGTGTGTGTGTGTGTGTGTGTGTTTGGGGGTTGCTGACAGCTGGGAGGACTGGACAGGGAGGGGTGGGGCGTTTGGAGCAGGAACAGGGCGCAGGGTCTGTGTAGAGCCTTCTAGCTGGCCTTTGTGATGTCACGGATGACATCATAAGCACAGTGGCTGCGCAGTTTGTAAGGACAGGCATACCTGACCTGGCCCTATCCTTGGCTGCTTTTAAAGGCTATCTGTCAAGTACATGTACTGTAGAGCACGGGGTTAAAATCCACGAGCTTGTGACTATTTCCAGCAGAATCATACTTCGCTCTCTCAACTACCTGCCCAAATGACAGTCTCCAGTAATCATTTAAATATGGCTGATTTTGAAGGCTCACACATGTAATATTTAATATTCCCTTTCCGTTGCATGTTTTACGATTTCACAATAAACTACTACAGTAAATCTTAAAGAAACATTTTAAAAGGTCCTTTTAACCTTTGGAACCACCACCTTGTTTGCCACAATTTAAGGATTCTTAAATGAATTCAAATTTTCAGAAGTTTGGTGGTTGAAGAACATATTTCAGTATAATCTCCTTTGTTCATTTAAGTAACCAGACTCTCTACTTTGTAACTCCTACGCAAACAGAAACAATCCAAAATTAACATAAGTCTATATAAAGATCACAAGAATGCCATAATTAAAATCACCTCTGTGTACACAAGTTACAGTATGCTGTAATTTTGATCAATTGACTTAGCTACAGTTAAGCCCTTTTTGGAAAGACACTCTTTTTATGCTGACACAGAATTGTAATGTTCCAACGAGAAAGTGCACCGTACGATGGATTTTGTGCAGTTTCAAATCAGGTGTAGCTCCAACTCTCCAAACACCTGTAACACCTGTGAGACTCATGGTGTGTTAGGAGGTGCTGCTTGAGAAACCACCTGCTTGTAACTGGTGGCTTTCATAAGTGAGGTTGTGTAACGGCTCGGGGTGCCTGCTGTACCTCTCAGACTCCGCTGCGGTGATGGGGAACACAGAGGAGATGGCAGGAGACATTTAGTCTCTGCAGGACTGCTGCTACTCCTGAAGACAGGACAGGACCTTCAAACCTGAAAGCTGTCTGTCCCCCTCTCTCCTGCCTCTGTCTCTCTTTTTTCTTTCTCTCTCACCCTCTCTTTTTTCTGTCACTCTTTCTCTCTGTCTCTCTCTCCTTTCACACCTGATTCCCAGGTGTTATTGATTTACAGGGTGGGGATGGTCGCCTGCATAAAAACCCCTCTCCACATTCTGGCAGCACGACTCCACATTTCAAACCATTACATTACTTACGTTATCGGCGTTTAGCATACGCTCTTATCCAGAGCAACTTACACCAATCACAGGTTTTTACCATATTATCCATTTATACAGCTGGATATTTACTGAGATGATTGTGGGTTAAGTACCTTACCCAAGGGTACAGCAGCCCCCATGCCCCTGTGGGGAATCGAACCGGCAACCTTTCGGTTACAAGTCCTGATCCTTAACCACTATGCTACACTGCCGCCACCAAACAGGTCCCGAATGGTAACGTCTGCACTGACGTCCCTCTGGCATACGGCTGTGCGTCTCTGCTGTGAAACGCTGCTGTCGGAGAGCGCCGCTTTGTTCCCGTGCAGGACGGCGTGTTTGTACTCGCCAGGCTGCGGCGGAACGCGCGATGTGACTGCACAGACGGGCCGCTCGGCAGGAGGAGCATCAGAGCGGAGTCGTGGGAGCGTCCCCGCGGCTGTCAGAGCGCGGGCCCCGGGCTGGGACCGCTCCGCTCCCGCGGGCTGGCCACCGCTTTAAGTCTCGCTCACACCGGAGTGTCATTTTCGCACTCAAACATCACGCGGGAGGGGGACTACAAAGGCGGATGGCGGCCTTCAAGGCGGCAGGCGGGACAGGGAGGCCGCCCCCTCCCAACTGTAGTGGGGGGGGTCTTTCATTAAAAAAGAATAAGGAAACCAAAATGTACATTATTTCCAAAAGAATGACAGATGTAAAAAATATATAAAATAAGCTTTGATCTGTAAATATGCTGCGATTCCGATGAGATGGAGGGGTTGGTGAGTAAAAGCAGGAGAGAGAAAGCGTCTCGGTTGTGTGTGTCTTCAGGGAGGCAGGCTGTTTTTGATCCAAGAGGAAATAACTTTGGAAGAACGGAGAGAGGCTGCCGCCGACCTGGGAGAGCGGGGAAGTTAGCAAGCTCGCAGCCGGCGATTACAAACATTAAGGCAGCAACATTGGGAGATTGCTGTAGTAGGGGAGCAGCCGATACAGTGGCACGCCACTCGGCTCAGCCAGCCGTGTGCCTAACTAGACATGCTACAAGCTTGCACATCAAATTAGCTCATGAATAACGCAGCCTGCTCCCCCCCAGACGCGGCATGCCGTGCCTTCTATTCTTTGTTGTTTTGCTTTTTTTGGTCTCGTAAAATTTGTCACGCATGTTCCAACGCCGCAGAAACACTGCTGTAAAAAAGCCTCCAAAAACACACACAATGCCATTTGCGCTGAAGGCCGGAGCGAGCTGGTTCACCTGGCCGTGGTCGCGCAGACCGATCGGTAATCTAAGAGGAGTTCGTGACCCGTCGGAGCAGAGAGCACGCCCTCCCCCTCAAATGCGCCGCTAAGCCCGTGTGCCTCACACACATTGCGCTCTTATGTCTGGCCCCTGAATTATTCAGCAGTGTTGAGTGCATGGGGGTCTCGCTGGGGTGGAGAATGCTGCTCTCCCTGCAGTGAGGTGGGGTAGGGAGTGGGGATGTGTGTGTGTGTGTGCGTGTGCATGTGTGTGTGTGTGTGCAGGGAGGGGCATGGGGGAAACGGGGGGTAGAGCTGTGCTGTCACTAAAAGAGGAGTTGGGTAGACTTGTGCGCAAAGCATTGTGGGAGCACAGCCGACGGTTTCTGATGCAGCTACAAAGATGGGCCCTGCCCCGCCCTGCACAGCTGTAGTGTTGTAGTCAGGTAAAACTCATTAACATTAAGGAGTCCACTGGCAGGGCAGCCCACAGAATGTCTGCTGAGCTCAATGATCTCATTTTGACTGGTAATTCACCATTTTTAAATGCAGTGCAAAGTAACGCATTCAGGGCGTAAACATTAGAAGTCTGTAAAATATTAACCATAATTAAATACAATATTAAATGTAACTAGACTGAAATCCTTCCACTGGAAGCAGCAGTGCATCGGTACTGATGTTCCTAAAATATTTACTAGGTTTTTATTCCCAGATTCCAGAGGTCAGGGCATGGGCTCGTAGCAGCTGACTGCCTGCAGGCGGAAATTTCGCTCAGATCAAAGAGCGAGGTTCTGCAGAGATTATGCAACACTTTCCTGAAACAGTTCTACAGTTATTCTCACAAAGGAGTCTACATTAGAGGGCAGGGAGTTTCAGATGGGGAAAAAAAAAAATCCTCTAACCTACGGCAAAACAAACTGTTATGTCTAACATCATTTCTAAAATGCATGGCTTGCCAAGCTGGAGAGGAATGGTTCACACAAGGTGCATGAAGTTGTGCACTAATGTGCTTACAAAGAGGTCAGGGACGTGCATTCGGACAACACGCCTGCAGCATATACCCAGGCTGGTCGTCTGAGCTCTCTGTCTTTCTCTCACATATATCTATATATAATCTTCTCCCCTCTCTATCTCACTCTCACATATCTGTGTCTATATATTTAATCTTCTCCCCCCATCGCTCTTATATATCCATATCTATATATAATCTCCCCCCCATCTCTCTTATACATCTACAGCCATATATATAATCCTCTGGCTCTCTCTCGCTTATATATCTATATATAATCTTCTCTCTCTTCTCTGTCTTTTCCTCTCACTTCATGTCCGTCCCTCATATGTATATAATCTGCCTCTTCCTTCTTCGGTCTTCTCCCCTGTCTTTCTCATGAATAAAATCTTTCCATCCCTCTCTTCCCTCTCTCTCACTCTATCTCTCCCTCTTTTACTCGGTCTACCTCCCTCTTTCTCTCCCATTCTCCCTCCCCCACCTCTCTCTCCGGCGGGGTGTGACTCAGTTGGGCAGTGCGGTTCAAGTCGGGACACGTTGTTCAGCAGCTGTCTGGCAAGCGGATTGGGCAGGATCTCTTACGCAAGTGAGGAAAAACGAGGGGAGGAGAGAAGAAGAGAGGAGAGGAGGGAGAGGAGATGAGAAAGAATGAGGAAAGGAGGAGAAGAGAAGAGAGGAGGGAAGAGGAGAGGTGCAGTGGTCCGGCAAGTTCTACAGCATGAGGCTGTCCTGTCGGAGGCTTGCTGCAGACCGGACTCTTCAGAACCTTTCAGCAGGCCCAAAGTGCGTAGGTCCTGCAACCCTACTAGACTCAGCTGTTACCACAGACAATCATACTGGAACATATATGCTTTAACTGATTATGAAATGCAGATAAACTGAAGCTGATTCATATACACCCAACAAGAGAAAAAATCATTTCACACAAAGCTTTACAAAGCTTTTGAAAAGTCATTTGGGTGATTCAACGATTATTATCTATCTTTGCCAAATGTGTACTGATGATGCTTAAAATGTGATAATTCCATGAACAGCGCAGAAGTGAAAGGTTTTGAACCACACGGTCAGAAGTGCTGGGCTATGCTTTGGAGTGGGGGAAACAGCTGAATTCCCATCTGCTGGAACTCGGCTCAAACCAACTGCCTTAACAACCCGGCACGCTGTCACCGAGGATTAATGATCTACCGTAAGCCCGAGTTAATAATAAATGGCCTGTTTACTCATTTGAGGGGGAGGCCATTGATAACGGCGTCGAAAAACCCCACCTTTAAACGGCAGAAAGATAAATTCCCACTAAGCGGTGACCTGCCTGATTTGCAACCAATGGCTCCCCGGTTATTGTTTACAAACCAAGAGTATTACGCCGCTTAAACAGGGTTAAAGGTCACCCTCTGCTGCATGCATGCATGCTGCAGGCTGCGCTGGCCCCCAACCGGTTCCCATCATGCCGTCGGAGGGAAGAGGGTGAAGGCACACCCTGACAGGGGAAGTCCTGTGGGGCATGGCTTCATTTACATGGTAACTCATCTCATTTACGGCTGCTCCGCCATAATTATATCACGGGCAGGGTGATTATGAAAATAATGGATTGTAACCAGACGGCTACGTGTTTGAGTCCTGGGCGGGGCACCCCTGAGCAGTGTATTTACCCTGAACTGCTTATGTAAATGGCCAGCGCCACGCATGGTGCCAGGCTGCGTAAGCAGTGCTCAGCAGCACGTGTGAGCGCATGAAGTGTCTGTCACAGAGGGTCAACACCTAGAGCCAGAACAAGAGCGTAACTGGTCCCCTCAGCTGGGCTTAATCTCAGCCGGTTGATTGTACTGCTTGACGTGCCGTGCTGTCGTTGAGGACTGTGGATCAAAGCCAAAAGCACTCCATTACATACTGTGTGCATAATTGGAAACAGATATGAATAATAAGAAATAATGGAACAAATAATGATATACTGGTAATAACAATGAGGATCATGCCAGTATGGGATGGAGTGTAGTGGCGGAGGCTCAGAATGAACTCAGAGACGGCTCAGAAATGGCTCAGATATGATTCAGTGATGTCTCAAAGATGGCTCAAAGATGTCTCAGGATTGGCCCGAGCCAGTGCTGTAGACAGAGGCTGGAAGAGAGGAGAGGAGACGCAGCTGTAGACTGCTGATGTGAGCAGGAGCAGAGACCCCAGAGAGGAGTCAGAGGAGCTCTCTCTTGCTCTCACGCTCCATGGGGGCCTGCCTAATGAGCCGGGCCAGTCTCCAGCGAGCCCCTCCCAAGACACACTCTCTTCTTCCAACTGATTCCACAGGGTTTAAATGGAATGAGCCATAGAGAAGCTCCTACTTGTCCCGGTGATTACAAGGCAATGAAACGGGTCTGAGGAAAAAAGTGTGTGTGTGTGTGTGTGTGTGCGCGCGTGCATACTTCTACATGAGTGCATTTGTGCCTGTATGCTCTCATGTATTTGGTCATGAGTGTGTGTGTGTGTGTGTGTGTGCTTGTACATGAATGTATGTCTGTGTGTGTGTGTGTGTGTGTGTGTGTGTGTGTGTGTGTGTGCGCATGTGCTGGATTATGGGGTTATGTCTGATGTGTGTGCTTTGGTTTATATTAGAAAAATACCCAGTCACTTGAACATCAAAAATTATCTTCACTGCTGCCTGATAAAGAGCCAGAACAAAGAATGAGGCGTAACTGCACTTTAAAAAAGACAGTTTATTCTAACAAGACCAGGAGATTCCATTCAGGCCTCACACTGACCTGCTGTCCTTAAGCCCGTGCCCTCCGTGGGCTGCGTCACCTCTGGGCACCTGCGCTGGGCTGCGCTGATTAAGGCAGAAAAGCCCAGAGATCAGCACGTACGTCAAATCAGAGGCTGGAGGTCATGTTTCTGACTGTGACCTCTGGGCCTAAGCTCTGCCAGGCCTTCATGATTATAGCTCTCTGCACAGCTTAACCACATGCACAGAGACCAGAACAAGGCCAGCACTGTCTCTCAGAATGCATTAGGAGAAAGGGACAATACATTATTATTTTTGTTACTATTACTGTTAGTTGTAACACTTTGCATTCAGTTCACTTAATGCTGTTGTAATATTGTAGTTAGAATGTAATTAGGAACAGTGTAACTATTCACCTACAAAAACACTGCTTTTCAGTTTCTGTGTAGTTATTGTAATATTACATTTGTTCCAAAAGTAATTACAATATTTTCCCACTGGTATAAGGTATAGGTATAAATAATAATAATAATAATAATAATAACAATAATAATAATACACTATACTTGAGATTTCTCTCAAAAATGTATTTCATCAAAAAAAATTGATAACCCTTTGTAAACTGTGCAGCACAGCCAGTGATATGAGACCAGCTGAGTAGCTTTTTCATGTGTTTATCTCATGTGTAACTAATGCAGGCTCACTATGAATAATTCAAACAATAACTCAGCCATGATTTCTAGATTACTTCAAAACTGCTTTTAATACTGCAGATATGAAGCAGCCTGAGGCAAAGGACTGGAGTCCAAGCATGGAAGCTCTTTTACCACAGTGATATCCCAGCATGTCTAGGGAAATACAGCTTTGGCGAATATGATTACTGTACATCGTTAGGGTTGGTTGCTGGCAGGGGCTGATGGATTACCATGCAACTGAAGCATCGCTAAATGGGAGAAAGACATGTTTAATTTCTACTGCTACTGTAAGGGCAATTATCAAATATGACACATTACTCCTTTCCAATAACCACCCCTGTTTTACTCAGCAAATTATACCTTTTTAATTGTACCTTGTGCAGCACTGCCACATTTAATGGGCCATTAGGGAAGGCTAACATATCCATGTTTAGGATTCATGGAAAATGTGATTTTTAAACAAAAGGAGCGTCTTCAAGCTGGGAGATGCAAATTCAAGCTAAAATTTAACCGTAACTGATCACCATGGACTGCTGGTTGGTTTAGAGTTACAGTACTGCTATTTCTTCCATGCACAGGTTTAGAAAGCTATGATATCACACACTAATTTTACCTCATTTACACACTTACCATGGTGAAAAACATTGGGATGTTGTCATGTTTGTAACATATGGCTTTGGGTATCATAATTATGTTTTTTTAATTATTATCTGTATCTGAGTTCTGGTAAGCACAGTTAACTTGTATTGCTCACTGGTATGGGAATGTGTTTGGCCAGCTGGTACTATACACTAATGCTCTCCCACACTGTAAGTCACTCTGAATAAGAGCAGCTGCTAAATTACTGTAATGTAATGTATTGTAATGTAACTATTGTTTTGGTACATTCCCCTTGAACAGGTTTCACTGTATCTCAACCACCAACAACAGCAGCTTTCTCTGGTGGTGGTGATGTGGTAGTGAGAGTCCTTGAGAAAAGAAACAACCAAATTTTCATTTTTAAATTTTCATTTTTAAAAACCTTATTCCGAAATGGATTAATCTCAAGCCTTTTTTTCCATTTCAAAAAATAATGATTCATCATGCTTACGTGGTTAACGTGGGTGTGTTCCTTTAGAAGGAAGTCTGTTGCAATAGCAAGCATTGTTTTCCTGACAACCATTCACAAATAAACCAGTTGGGACACTGAATCACGCTCAGAAATGAATCTCTTTTTAAATCTTGACTCTGTTAAAATGTTATTTTTACAACTTTCGTAACATCCTATCAAATACATGCATACAATCATTCTATCTATGTTTATATATACATATGTCAAACGATGTGTAATATTTTAGGGTTTACAGGGAAAAAAATAACTGAAGTATATTTTAAAAAGAAAAAAGTAAAGAAACACTAGATAAATCAAAATCACATGTCACCATATGTGAAGACATAAATGCTCCAGTAACAATTTTCTTCTTTTGACTAAAAACACATATCGGTGGGCGCGATTAGCCTTATGATTGCTCCGAACATACCACGCGCCGAGCTCCCGGTCTCTCTCTACCTTCCACGCGGCGGCCCGCTGCGTCTCCTCAGACTCGCATCGCTGCGATTCTCTTTAAACGAACTGTTGTTCTAATGGCGTCTCGGGGGCCTGGATTATGGGATGCATGCGGTACGCCAGAGGGGGGTCGCGACTAACAGCACACACAGCTGCTGCGCTCATTTGCGAGGGAGCGGTAGCCCGGTTCCTGAGTTTACTTATCAGTGTGTCTGGTTATTAGGGCTTTGCCGCTCGACCGCAGACCTCCAGTGGCTTGAAGGGGAGGCACCGTTCTGGTTTTGTTTTCTTTTTTTTTGTATTTTAAACCATCCGAACCTAACATTAAAAAAGACAGAATGCAACACGTCTGGAGCAAAGCGATGACCGACCCCCTGCTCCACGCACGAGCTCGGCGGCGCTCGTTTCGCGAAAACTTGTTCTCTTGTCTCCAAGAACAAAATGTTACCGAGCAAACCTTGCCCTCGCTAGCTAATACTCGCAGGTCTATCCGAGGGTATTAATCATTAAGACAGCCATCTCCTTTGAGATGATAAGGTGCCATATGCATCTTGCAGTAGGCGCTCGACTTCACGTGCTCTCTGCTCCCCCCACAACCCACATTCATTTTGCCAGGTAAAGTCAAATTTAACCCTTTGATTTATCTAGCTGGATCTGCCGCAGCTTTACTGGAAGGGCTGGCATACCGCTGAAGAGCGTCCCTCCCTCTTTGGAGAGGCCAGGAGGGAACTGCACTTTATATATCTGCACCATCAATGGATGACATGGGGGTCAGTGTGTGCAAAAAATATTAAATCAATCAATACAGCTGAAATATAAAAAAGCAGTGCAAACAAATCCCTATAAGATGTGTATAAAGTAGGTGTCTCTTCAGAGAACATTATACTCTCTTAGCCACACATTTTGTACCAGTCACTCACATGCACCGCCGCATTACATTGCACGCCTTGGCTCTTTCAGCAGCCGCGTGTTGATTTAAGTTGTATGGCGCATAAAAGCCTCGTGGAACAGAAACATTAGCATGGAAATGACAGTCTGTGCAAAACGGTAACAATACATGTCAGCACTCCTCTTTTCGAATGCTATACTGATGTTGCCTACAAAATATTTTCACTGCAGAGAAATGTACAGTAATTGCTTTTCACTTGTCTGAGTCTGCTGACTGTAGGTATACATCAGAAAAATGAGCGGAAACTCAAACCAACTCCAAAGCCAAACCTGGAAAAGACTAGTGGTTTTGGCAATTCAATCTACTTTCAGCAGTTAGTGCACAATCAGCCTAATATTCTACTCTTTCAGCCCAGCTGACAAGACTGAAATATGTGCAAAAAAGCAGACATGAACAGCAATTAGTTTTGATGTTTTTGTTTTTCTCACAAGGTACAAGCTTCAGCAGCATCTCTCTGCATCACACTGGTTAGCATGTTGGTTAATCAGCAGCAGTTTGGGATACTGACAGCTAATAAACAGGCAATTCAGTGCTCATTAGCTGGAAAACATTGTGCCATTATGTTTAGACAAGCAAGGCCGTGGAGCCCATTCATTTGATGTGCCCATCAAATTTTGGATGGGTTTGTTATCAGTGAGAGGAGTGGTCCACCCCTTTTATATGTCATTATCACTGTCTAGGGCATTACTAGTATGAGCCACAGAAATGTTTCAAAGAGCAACAACCTACATGACAAATCACAAGTATATCAACAACATGGACTGGCATATTGCTGAAATGTGACACACTTTCACTTGTGTGATGTAAGACCATCCTTGTAAAAATGCACATGTTTAGGTGTTTTCTCAGTACCAAATTCCACCATCACTCAGGAGGGTCTAATAAGCAGGGTACGGACACAGACCAGGCCACAGTGCCTGACCACAGTTCCCACACAGGATTTAACTTATTTCCAGTGCACGCGACAAAAGGGCTTTTTAATTAATACGGCCACATTCTCTATCAGACAGCCAGTATAAATCTTCAGATTTATAAATAAAACGAGTTTAATTTGGTCTCGTTTATGTGTTTAGACCAGGGTCACCTCTGGAGAAGAGCTCCACGGGCCGGAGGGATGTCATTGTTCTCCAGCTGATCTGAGATCAGAGCAGACCTCACTGTCGCCGTCGCGTTTCCATGCCGACCCGTACCGTCACAGTGGACCGGGGGGGGGGACAAATCTCAAAACCAGGGACTGGGAGATGTTTTCTGTCTTTCCCTTTTCACCATTGGTTGGTTTGTCTGCTTCATTTTTTTCTTTTCTGTTTTTGTTTTCTCTTTCCCTCCTTAACAATAGGACTGTCAACAAGCAGAGAGAGCAGCCCTGCCGCTGAAACGTGATCTGTGTCTCAGGCTGAAATGCGCTGTGACTAACCCATCTAGCTTTGTTTGTCTTTTATTTTATTTTCTCTTCTGTCAGCCTCTCGTGGCTGATGCCAGAAGACACGGCATGGTGGTGATGAGACGCTCGTGTGGGAGAGGACATCAAAGGCGGGCCCACGGTTCGAGGGGCCGCTCTCCACCTTTGAACACAGAGGATATCTGAGAGGGTGCCAGCCCTTTTCAGGCAGCCGCACAGGAGAATTAGAGCCGGCCCACAGTCTAGAGTCCAGACACACATGGGCATGCACACACGTGCAACATACACTAACACACGAGAGAACACATGCACACATGCACCCACACACACACACACATACACACAACAAAAAACACATGAACCCACATACATACATACACACATGCACACAAACACAAATATGCAACCATAATCATATGCATACACACACACACACACAAGAACACAAACATGCAGTGCACAGACACACGTGCGTGCATCCACGTACACACAAAAAGTTTAATTTTTGCAGACAATGTTGCATACCAATTAGCCATACATAATCATGTGATGTGAGAGAGGCTCACCCCAAGCGAACCGCAACATATTCCTGTTACAGACGGTAATGCAAAATTATGCTCTGTATCACTTCATTTAACTAATTCACCCACTGCGATCTGAAACATGAGTTTAAACATCCTCAAATGACATACCCAGACAGAACTAGTGCAGGCATAAAGACCATACTTTTCAATGTAGAAAACAATCCATACACAGTTTCCATCTTCTGATTTGTACTCATCACTTCATTCATTTAAAGTGATCCTTTTTTAATTTTTTTTTCCCATTCACACAAAATATTAATTATGTAAATTAAAGGTCACACTTTTCGGTTTCATTTTTCAGTAGTGACAGACTTCACAGGGCCCCTGCTGAAATATGTAACACTAAGGTTGGGGGTGGGGATAGGGGAGATGGTTGGGGGTAGGGGGTTGGACTGTTGGGGCCAAAGAGGTGGGTTCAATTAGCATCAGAGCGTGAGCTCATGAATCATGAACCCCAAAGTGGGGAGGCTACCATGTGTTATCAGTGACTCGCGGACCTGAACCAACCACAGCGATTTGTGAGAAGTCTTCCTCTTGAAACAAGTAAGCAGCATATGGCAGCTCCAGCCAACATGGGGTTCATGAAGCCTCACTCTCCGGTCACCCCCCTACCCCATCCACCTGCTTAGCCAACAGAAGTGCTCCACCCATCACTACTAAAATGAAGATAATGCTCATCCTTCTATGTGGCTATCCCATCATTCTGTTCAATACAGACACGTTCAATACATGTACGTCAACAATAGTGAGAGTGCATCAATGAATGGAGATTTATAAATAAAAGAACTGGGTGTGCCCTCAGAGGGCCACAGGTTCAAAACTCAGCTGGAGCACGCTAGCCTGGTATCTTAGGTTGCTTCAGCAAATAGCACACTGAGCAGAAAGATAAAACATGTCAAATTTTCAAATGTAAGCTGTATAAGTCACCCCGGATTAGAGCGCCTGCCAAGCACAGATCTGCAGAAATGGCCATTTTTAATTAGAAATGTATCAGTGAAGGCAGCGATCTAATATCAGTACGCTAATACATGATTACAAGGTGCAAGCGTGTTTTTTCATAGCTCTGCTTCCACAAGCGGCAGAAACTGAAACAAATCCAATTACTTCGATGTTTCCTGCTCTTTTTAATCATCCGGTGCATTTTCTCACGAAATTAAAATGCGTAAGTGTGCGCGAAACAGTTTATTTTGGGGCTGACTTTGCGATTATTAGGTTAAGTGGAAAAAAAAAAAACAAATGAGCTGGCAGTTTGCTTGCTGGGTAATCGCTTCCCCCTACCGCGGTTACGCGTTGTAATGTTGAGCAGAGTCCCGGGGTTCGCAATAAAGGGACCATATTGGGTTCCATTTAGCCAATTAAACAGGCAATTATGCAAATGTAGCATTTACTGAGTCAGCAAGTGGGTAGTACCCCTGCCTTCAGCAGGGCATGACCGATGGGCAGGCTAAGGCAGCAGAGGCGTTGGCACAATCCTGACCATCCACTCGCAGCAGAACCCCACCCAAATGCTCCCCAAAGGGCGACAACCCCGCCCTACCTTTCCCCGCAGAGCTACCCACTAAGCGTGCCTTGCAGAACCACAACCCTGCTGACTGGTCCCCACAGAACCCCAGCGGACTGCCTCCCACAGAACGTCTGCCTAACTGCTCCCTGAAGAACCACAGAAGCTCCTCTGATTGACCTGCGCATCTGTGTAGAACATGAAAATCTCAGAAAATGATAATCTCATCAGCGAAGACGATGTCTATGGCTACAGGCCCTTCCCACTGCGTCTATTACTGCATCTCAGTGCCACTGCAATCCTTATATATTCAAACATTCTCATGTCCTCCTTTGGCCTGTGCATTTATCTGGACATCTCAGACAAAAAAGATTAAGATGGAGGAAACTCAGGGTGGAATTTGGCTTGATTTTTAATTTTGCAAGAACTGTTTTTAGCTGTCCAAATTGTCGAGAAGGCTATGCTTAGTTTTACTGTTCTGTTCTTCTGTTTATTTGTTTGCTACACATTCTGATCTCAATCAAAAAGATTGCAATAATATATTGTAAATAAGAGGTGCCCAATTACTTCTTAGGAACATTTGAAATAAAATATCAAATATCTGTGAGAGAATGTTCAAAGGGCCTGCCAGAATGGCAAAAAAAATCAGAATACAATCTGAAGTAGTTGTGCATGCAGACCTCTACAAAACGCTGATGGCTTCAGAAGCAGAGAAGAGCTGACAGGATTTCAATAAAAGGGTTGTTGAGATTCAGCATGGCCAGATGTTTGAGTGCAGTAATCCTATCAGGCTCTGCCTTGCAGAGGGGAGGCCAGAAAAAGCTACGCCCGCTCCCCCAGTTCGATATGAGGCTCTACCTGACGTCGCCTTGAAGCCCACATCTATAAGAGAGAGGGGGGTGAGGGGGCTTGCAGCCCTGGAGAGTGGGGGGGGGTTTAACTAGGCTCTCTGGGTTCACATCACAGCGCCACAAATGAAACTTTCATGAGGATGAAAAGCAGCGTGGAGACAGAGCAGTGCCTCTAATCTGAGTAGGGGGGTTGCATTTGGGGGTATACTTCAGAATCTCCCACAGACCAGCTTTAAACACCGCGGCGATGGGCTGCGGGGAAGTCGGAGGACGGCCACATACTACCCGTTGATGACCCCCTGCCAGTGCATTTTGGCAGGGGTTAGCTGTACCCCGTGGCTCTGAGAGCACATGCCTGTGTGTAGCTATGTGTGTGTCTTGGAGGAGTGACCTGGTTCCAGTGAACTCAGCCCCACGTGGAAGTGGGGGCTACAGCTGGTGAGAAGGGGTGCAGCTGTTTATTTTGGGAGCTGGTGGACTGTGACGCGTGACTGACGCTCCTCTGTGACTTGAGGGGGGCTGGCGGAGTTTTGGAGCCGATGCATTTAGATCTGAGAATGCCCTCGTTGGTGCCCCTTACTAATGCAACCTAAATACAGTCATGCGTCGCTTAACGTCCACGATACGTTCTGTGAAACAGGACGTTATCTGATTTGGACGTTGTGCGAACACCATACTATATACTTAGCAAACCTATATGGAGTAGGCAACTGTAGCCAAGATACTGTAAACATACAGTACTGTACTGTATTTCAACTAATGTATCTGGTAAACTGGTACACTGTAATATATGGGTTAAGTTGGTTAATACTGTACAGTACTAAACATAATACACATTAATACACTGTACCATTTTACGCCTGGCAGTGCAATCGCTTTATTTCCATGAGACATGAGATACACGTGTTGCGTGCAGGAAGTGTTGCCTTCACTACATCCAGTTACGTTTATTATAACCATATGGGACTACGGATGTATGTGCGATCGGATGTTGTCTGAATGGATGTTAAGCAGCGCATGACTGTATGTAGCTAATGCATCCTTAATATGTAGTTAATACACCCTAATGTTCAGTTAAAACACACTAAATGTGTGGTTAATACACACTAAATGTGTCCTCACAGACAGGCCCCCTAGGTCCCAGGTAAAGTGCTACAGTACTAATAAGTTAGCAGGCGTGTGTACATTGTAGCATGTGTGTTTCTTTGTTCATGCATGTGTGACTGCATGTGTGCAGACTGGATGTCTGTCCTGCCGCTCTTGGTTGATTGGGTGGCCGGGGCATAATTCGTTATCAGGCTTGTGAGGCAGTGAAGGTGAGGTGAGAAGAGGCCTCGGAGTCATTAAACTCCTCTCTCTCTCAGTATCACAGCCCTGGCCATACAAGGGAGTGCCCTTTTAAATGCTTATTTCCTTCTCCCCTCTTTTAATATCACAGTCCCACATGCGCTAGGGAGAGCCCCCTTCAAACGCTTAATGCACTCCTTCAGCTACTGGCGGTAAAGTATGACACCAATTACACAGTATTTTAAAGCCTCTAATTGAAGCCCTTCAGCACCAATATGTGATACTGGCGCTTTTGATGCTCAAATGAAGGAAACATGTTAAATGCTCTGCTACGCGAGGCATATTCATAAAGAGATTTCTGGTATTAATAGCAGCACTGGATGCTGGGGTCTTGGATTTGTGTTTCCTTACCAAATTACCGCCTCCTGGAGAGATAATCTCTGCTCGTTGCCGTTGCTGATTACAATGTTCATGGTGTATATTACATTAAACATAGGTGCTGCTTAAAGCAAGGAGACGTTGTAGAATTTGTTTTGGGCTTGATTAATAACAAAAATCATGCACTGAAAATATGTAATTACGTCTAAACATAGTTTACTTAACTGTGCTCCACAAAAACAGTTATTAGGAGGGAATACCAACAGCTGTGTTTATGAATGCCTGTTCCAAGCTTTTGATTGGGTTGTGGCAGGGGGTGTTGTTTCTTATTGAGAGGTGTGGAGGTATTTAAAGATCTTTTAGAGTGTAGAATGTTTGATTCTTTAGCCAATTTGCTTATTTGTACTTCAGTTTGGTGACTTGCTGGCTCTGTTAGAAGTGTTTCAGGGCTCTGTATCATTATCAGCTTAACCACACACATTTAAAACTGTATGGTGCCTAATAAAGTAAAATAATATTTTGGGGGTTCATTATCTCTTAATCACAATATAATTATCTCAGGATCCAGACATTATCAAAATGATTATCTTGAGATACATAACTCAGGTGATTTATGCATCTCAAGATTGAAAGAGAAGCATTCTGGCAATATCTAAGTCTCAAGTTACACATCTCCTGATCTTGAGATAATGAACCCCCAAAATATTATTTTATGATGGTCCCTATAAGCCTCAAGCAAGCATCTGTTCAGAAAAGTATTTTAGAGGACCCTGAGTTTCACGGGACCTCTGATTTTAGGATATTCTTTCACTGTCTCCTCCAGGGCTTTGGGCAGTGGGGGACAGGGGGACGGGGGGGTCACACACAAACTTCCGCTGCCCCAAATAAAAGCTCCATCAGACTCTCATTAGACACGGCATGTTCCAGAACATGAATTATGCAGTGTTTGGAGCACTGGCCCCAAGTCTGTGCGTGGAAAAAAAAGTGTTTGATCTTGTTGACAGTTTAGATTTTATATTTAAACCAGTCAAATGTGCCGCCCACTTTTTTCACACGTGTTTTATGGAGTATGACGGATTCTCCGAAAGCCCACACACAGGGGTCATACTGGGAATACCACGGTGCCGGACAGGTGTGGACTTGGGAGTTTTTGAGGACGTACTCAGATGAACAGTCACAGAGTGACAAACCAGCTACCAGTTAAGCTCGTGTGGAAGCCAGCCCTGGTGACTTGGGCTTGCAAAAAACATTTTCGGTATAAATACTCCAGACCCTGCTGGCCGTCAAATTGTCATGAGATCTTCCTTCTGAAGATGAGACGAGAAGAGAAACAGCAACTCCTTTTTATCTTTTTTTTTTTTTTCGAAACCACATCTTAAAGCAACAGAGGACTCCCAATTTCAGCCTGCCTTCGTAAACTGTCCAGCCTAATAATGTAACTGAGACATCATTCAAACGGATGATTTCAGTTTTGTAATTACATGTTATCATTCATACAACACATAGACAATTACATGAGATAACAGTATCTGACTCTACTTTTCATGAGCACACACTCTTGTCCAAAGTGACTTACATAGCTTAAAGTTCTTACATGTTATCCATTTATTGAGGCAATCTGGGTTAAGCACCTTGACCAAAGGTACAATAGCACTGGCCCACCTGTGAACTGAACTGGAAACCTTTGACTTACAAGCCCTGCTCTTTATCACTATACCACACTGCTGCCACATTGGTGAAAGTGTGTGATGGTTAAAAAATGTGCTCAAGTCAAGGTCCCAAAGGCCAGACAGCCTGCTTTCATACATCTAGCAGTTCAAAGACTAACAATACGAGCATGCAAAATGACAGTGAAAATGACAAACCAAGAAAGACGGAGAAAGCACTCCTCTCATAACCTTGTTGCTAATTATTGACATACAGGCCTGAATACAAAGATGTGCACCTAACTTTGCCTAATAATAAAACACAAGTGTTACTTTTTGCCCCTACAGACACAGTTTGTTTTGTGCTGCATTCATCAGAACTAAAGAAAAAATGTTTAAATGTCTGTTTAAATGTTAAAAAGTGTTAGTGACCCTTGTGACATTATTTGTGAGCTAAAGTTAAGGACTTGTTAACTGATTCCAGGCCTTAACAACAGTGCTTATTAGTAACAGGGCCTATCATTCTGCTGTAATGCTGCAAGTCTCGTACGCAAGTCATGCCCTCACTCTAAGCACACCTCAGCCTTCTGGACCTGGGAACAAAGAGAATAACAGAAGAGCTTTCCACTGTGTTGTTTCTCAGGACAGAGACGGGGATTTGAACCCTTAACAACATTCACCCAACACCAAAACCCAACAGCACCGGCTGGGATATGATGGCCCAGATGAAAAAAAAGCTCTCTACAAAATCATATACATATACATATATTTACACATTTAAAATGTATATTTATTTTCTTAAATAAATATAAATTTTAAATGAGTAAATATTAAATGACAACGCATTCTTTTATAAATTCTATATGTGTTACAATGTTAAGTACAACACACAAAGCTCTTTGACTTATTTTTAAAGGAGTAGCAAACATCGAGCCAGCACAGAAATGTATGGCTATTCAATTCTGAAATTTTGGAATTTTAGAAATCATTGTTTAGAACTGCTTGATTTTCCAAATTTGAATCAGAGGTGGATTTGAATTAATGTCAGGTTCTAACATTGACATTTACAGTCAAATAATTCCACCTCCTACAGAAATGGTGTAGCAACAACCAAGAAAGAAATAGTACCTATTTACAACTTATTATTACAACTTATTACCTGCTTATTAATTGTTTCAGTTCAGTCCTACATAATAACCAGTAATATAGTTAAGTGTTGTAAGATTTTCAACTGAACAAATAACAGCTGCATAAAATCAAACGCAATGCTCTGAGCCCACTCCAACCAGATGGTGGAGTCACAGAAGGGTTAACAAAGGCTATCATATGAAATCCTATTGCACTAATATTGTCTCTGTCATCAGAACTTAAGAATGTTAAAAGAACCGAGACCCAATTCAGGAAACAGCTGGTGGTCATTTCTTTCAACAAGCACAGTCAATTTGTATACACCAAAGTCTTAAAAAAAGATTTTCTTTCTGTTTATTTTCCTAAAAATAAATCTCAGTGTGGTTCTCAGATAATTTCATACTGTGGCCCAAAGTACATGCGAGAGTGAAGCACACACCTTTTTTAATGACACTGTCGGTTAGAACATTCCTACAGGCCACGGCTGGCAGGAGATCCTGCCTGTATACTGGACTGATTAGTTGTATAAAAACAAACAGAGGGAAGGGCTATAAGTGCAGCGTCATTAAATCTATTTTCTTCTATTTGTTCATTGACATCTGTGCCAAATGCCTGTTCCAGTATCCATTACTGTGAAAAGAAGACGTTTGTTACCAATTCCCTGAGCCAAGAAAGCAAACATGGATACTGCACACATATTGACACAGGGAATATTCTGGAAACCATGAAAGGGAGGGGCAGGTTTTTGTGAGTGTAAGAGGGGTTATGGGGGGTGGTGGTGTGTGAGCATGGAGGTTGGGGGGGGTCGGGGTGGGGAGTGGGGGTTATAGGGAATTAAGGTTGGGATTTAGGGGTGAGATGGGGGCCGCCAGCCGGATGGGGAGGGAGAAGGAACAGCCAGGAGTTCCCAGCTCTGTCAACATCCCAGCATTCCTCCCTGTCTGGCTTGTCAAGTGTCAGTTGAAACCAAGTACAATCCACAAACTCCTGTGGACACAGTTCAGACT
The DNA here is from genome assembly GCF_013368585.1 of Megalops cyprinoides. NCBI lineage: Eukaryota > Metazoa > Chordata > Actinopteri > Elopiformes > Megalopidae > Megalops > Megalops cyprinoides. The sequence goes on along the minus strand of NC_050595.1, from coordinate 18,949,147 downwards.
GCCTCATTAATCTATCTAAAAAACCCATTGTTATATACTTTTTCCCCAACAACCAAAAACATAGGGAGAAGCTGACATTGCCCACACCATCCCTAGAATCTCTCTCACCAGCGTCACGAGTCATCAGCTGATGTGCATTCCATTGACCACAGTGGCACTGGTTTTCCATGTAGAGGAAATTTATAATCATGAATTTCAGTGTCACAGACAGTCCTAGTCCCATTATAACAACATATACAAAAGTGTACCAGATGTAAAACTGACCTCTTTTTTATGGACACCAAAGCATCCCTTAGGTGTTCAGAAAGGTCAAGTCAAAATACAAAGATGTCAGATTTCACAGACATCACATCGTTCATTTCAAACCTGTCTTGAAAAACATGTCAAAGGAAAAATTGCTGAAATACCTGACCCCAAACCTTTTAGTGATAATTTGGGATGTAGCATGCAACAGTGACAGCTGCTGTCCCCTCACACATGCTCCCTCCCACAGGTGACTGGAGTCATTAGCCTCGCTTGCCAGACTGAAGCGCGCACGCACACACACACACACACGCACGCACGCACACACGCACACACACACACACACACACACACACGCATACACACACTCACACCCTGCTTTAATTAACACTGAATAGTTTCAGAGTTTGTACACTGCCCCTAAAAAAAGAAATCCAGTTAAACAATGCTAATGAATTAATGTCCCCAGCAGTACCTGAGTAGAATAAACTGGATAATTGGATTGTATAAAAAACACACACACAGCAGCCCTTGTTCCTGTAAAGGTATTTTTTCACTCGGACGATTGTCTCAAAACTATAATGGTTCCGATAAATCCACATTACTGATTGCATTTCCTAAGTAGATGCCTTAGTAGATGGCAAATTACACAATTTATTTTCTGCACATTATTCATCTATACAGTTGGATATTTAAGGTAGCAATTCTGGTTAGCACCTCGCTCAAAGGAACAATGGTTGTGCCTTAGCTGGGATCCGAACCCGGAACATTCTGGCTACAAGCGCAGTTTCACATACAGCATGCCACACTGCTGCAGAGCACACACACTAAACCGCCGCGCGAGCTTAGTGGTTTCTGGCGCTGGAGCGAGAGAGTTAGCGGCCATAAAAATGATGTATGTGACAAGGGTATTTCATCATATCAGGTCCCAGAAAACCTCTGCTTTCCAGGGGCCCTGAGGAATTCCTATTATCTGCTTTGATAAACTCACCTCGCATGATTTAATAACTAGTAAATCATACATTCCTGACTATGTAGAGCACACGCCAGAGTCTCCCGCAAGTGCCTCGCCTGGAAGGACGATCAAAGTCATTTATTAACTCTTTACACTTTCCTCGACGCGTCGGTTTACAATAACGATGTGCTTCCCAGCCAGACAGCCAGGCAGCCAGGCATCCACTGCAAAAGTCAGACATCTGCTGTGAAATACGGCCAAGCAGGAATCCAGGAACTATTGGCAGCTTCCATTCCTCTGGAATTTGTCAATGGTGATATTCAACCTAAACCAGAATATGAAACAGTGCAACCCCTGTGACCGTTTTACCATTCCCTCACTGACCGACATACGCAGAATCTTTATTTAATCTTTATTTAAACCTTGATTGGCATTAAAGCATTATTATGCGTACTATTAATGTGCAGTACTTACATTTTAATTGTCCTGCGCTAAGATTACGAATAAGAGAGGTTATATCAGCGAAGGCTCCACACTGCCAAAGAGGCCAATATTAAATGATGAGAAAATGAATTTCAGGGCAGCTGGGGGTGTCTCAGGAACAGACGGATTTCCTCATTTCGGTCTCATTATTCTTGCTCGCTTTTTCCAATTATCAGCCAGTGTTTTTGGACGTTTTTATTTTTTTTTATTCTAGACACAACACAGACTGTCAAAAGGTGTCCCCACTGGCCAAAGTGACCTTGCTGTCATTAGTGTACATGGCAAAAGCAGCTGTCTTTTCGCGCTGGGTAGAGCCTCGGCCTCTTGTCCTCCAAAGTGCGCATCCCTGGCAGAAGACCGCAGGCAGAATCCTGGCAACATCCTTTTTCTCTGAACCTCCATCTGCCACAGCCCTGGCCACATCCGCCTCTTATTTTAGACCATCTATTCATGTCCATTTCCACCAAGACCTGCCTCTCCTCTTGCACCCCCCTCACAGATATACGCTTCCTTAACTTCGGTCCCCCTCGGCCGGCCCCTTTCACACTACATAAAAAAAGTAGACTGGAAGCATCAGCGCCCGCTCAGATGCAGCTTTTCAGGGTGAAGGATGGCTGCATTCGTCTAATGGGCGAGGCACAGTTCTCCGCCATGCTCGCATCTCAATTTAGACTCCATCCCTGACAGAAAGAGAGAGAGAAACTTTCAATCACTACGATCACGCTGTAATGAGCATCGGGCTAAAATATGCTCATTATGTGATGGCATTAATATCCCAAACAGGCTGGAAACCCTGATACTTCCACCTTGTCCGAACTGTTTGACTGTACAGTATGACTCGAGTATTTGCTGCATTGTGATTTGAAAGAGGAAACCTTGACAGCCAAACAGAACAATGGGAATTGGGTCACCGAGGAAGAGCGTTCCCAATTCTCATTAAAACCTCCAAATCATACCACAGCAATATCATGTTGCAGCTGTGATAAATGACACTATAAGATGAGCAAAGCCACATGTTTTCTTCGGGGAGTCCTTTTAACCTTCTTCTCCGCAAGTTGAATCCAGAAAATGGGAGTGGACAAAAGAGTTGGGATGGTGATTCCCAGAAGGAATTATTAATAAAAGAGTATCTTTTTTTGCGTATTATAAACTACCTCCTCTTTGTGACCAGCTCACCACATGCCAACTACATCCACATCTATCAGGCCATCTTAGATATAACCCCTGACACCTCTCCCTAGTCTCCTCCCCCTTTGACTCCTCTCTACACTAATTGGACCCCGCCACTGCCTAACAGCCTACATTGCACTTATTCTAGAAAAGCCCAGCTGCCCAACTAGTCTGCTGCATCTCCACATATTCTTGTGTCACTCCTTCACATCAACCCCCCCCCCTCCCCCCCAAATCTACACCCAATGGTTATTTGTGACATAATTCCAATCTCTGGCACTGGTTCACCATACTCTTAACCAAGCCAGCCCTAGTCACTAAAGGATCTCAACTCTCTCTGCCACGCCTGTCCTGCTTGGTCATCTGTCTGACTTTGGCTCTGGAATCAGCTCGTTGCTATAAACTCACCCACACAACAGTCCCTACAGTTTTACAAGAATTTATGCAGCTGTTATACTAATTGTGAATAATAGACACTTTAATTAGTTGATTTTAAACCCACTCCTTTTCCTCTCCATCTTACTATTTATCTTAGCTGACCACAGTACAACTTCTCTGCACTTGCATGCTCTGCAGTCCACCATCAATGAGGACATTGGCCAAAGAAATGAATAATAGTAAATGAACCGTCTGAAATTACTATTCTTGGGCCTGAAGCACAATGCAGGAACAACTGCACATGATGCTCGGCGTTAAAAGCAGGACATCTCCGCTGGGACTGTTCACATTTTTCAAAAAAATTCAAAGAATGACCAACCCTACACATGAGGTATAAATATGCATTGGGGGGGAGTGGAGAAAGCGGGAAGATGTTACAGAGAAAGCCTAAAACAAGGCCTCCTGGGACAGGGTTCATGTTCCTGTTTGAAGAGCCAGCCGAGTGCCAGTCAGCAGCAGAATTAACATACACTCAGTACCCAGACTGCATGAGGAGTCACAATTACACGGCCGACTCTGTTTTAAAAAACACCGTATTCCGTACTTAAAAACTGTTTTAATACATAGAGCATCCTTAATCCAAAACTTTTTTGCCTAAAATGGATGGTCCAGGTAAAGACACTTTGTCATGAATGGCTTTCATGTTTAAGCTGAGCAGCCCAGAAGGAGATATATTTAAGTGGCATCTACAGAATGTATAATGTGTGGGATGTGATACATTGTAATTGGGTGCACATGCAAACCAGAGAGAGATCTGGCCTGCATGTGTCAGCTGTATATAATACTTGTCTTTTTGCACCACGCAGAATGACTGCTTGGCAGATGTGACAAAAGCAGGAATGTTTACAGAACATCAGTTTCGATGAGAAATTTAGCATATGAAAGTAAAAAAAAAAATCCATTTTGATCACCCTATCACTCTTATCAGAGTCGCTGCTCCTCGACAAAACTCTGTCGCACCTGCACTGGCCACCGCTCTCCTGATAACTCCTCCTCAGCATGCTCCATTTTCCACCAGTTTACGGAGAAAAGCTGCAGCGTTTCTGAATTGTTGTGCACATTAAGATTACTCCCCTGGGGGGGGCGAAAGCGGCATAACCCAAAAGTGGTATTGTTTGAATCTGAGTTCAGATTAATAAATCATAAATCCCCCAGAACAATACTTTCGTCACCTTTATTGTTTAATTTGGCTCCTCCGCTCTCTGGGGCTGGGGGTGTTGGGAGGGAGGGGTTATGATGAAGTATGGATTCTGACATGGCACAGTGAGGACAAACAGGTGCCAGGACACTCAGGGGATTGGGGTTCGGGGGGGTATATTCTATGTCCCCACATTTCACTTGACTAGAACTCCATTGCTCCTCAACAATAGCACTGTCACAGAACCCCACTGTTCCGCTACTATCGCAGTGCTCCAAGTTGTGGATATGTTAGCCAGTTACAATAGTTATGGATGCTCTGATTTAGACTGCACCGCTATAAGAATTTCTGTACCTAGCCAGCAAATCAGAGCACTTACTGCTTCAACAACGGCACAGACAGAACTTTCAGAGTGACGCACAGGGAGCTGAATATCTGGTCAATAACACAGAATATCTGTGCTGTCCCCTTCAAGGACACAGAGGATCCCCGAGTACTTGTTGAAGGGGAAGAATATCATTAACCCCCGTGGCATGGCCTTCCATTTCCTCACATTTCAACGGCAAACCTTCAAGCCGTCACATTACACACATTTCTGCGAATGGTGAAAGCTAATTTGGCTCAGGAAATTGCTCTGCACGAGGTCAAAACAATGCCACAACAATGGCGGAAATGGGCCATTTTAAAAATAACTGGATGGGAAGAAAAAAGTCAAAGAAGAACAAATAAATAAATAAAACAGTTCTTTTTTCTGGGGCAGCATATATACATTCATAGCGCAATCTTTTCTCTACACAGTGAAGAACATTATTTTAACCTGACAGTATTGTCCAGCTTTAAGTCAAAAACTCCAAAAATCTTCTAGATCTGAGTTTTCCTTGCAACCTTAAATCTCTAGGGCAAATCTGAATGTGACCTCTACTTTCTCTGGACTTTAATTGCCAAATAAAAACGGCAGGGCGTATCAGCGGGATTCAGGATGGCATAAGTCACATAAGTTGGAAGTTGTAGTATTTATACCACTAGAAAAATACATATATACAGCTCACTATCTAGTCTGGCTAATGTAGCTAAGGTCAAAGATTGTTGATGGACAATTCTGGTGCATTTCACAAGTGATGCATATTGTTATGCATTAAAAGATTTAGTAGAGCGTACGCACCATGCTGAAAGTATGTACAACATAGCGCATTGCAATTTGGGACACAGCCCAGGCTGAAGAGATGAGGCCACTGATTGGACAGGAGGCCTGCCTATCCCCTTGCCTGTATGTTTGCGGAACATGGCAGAGCGACAATATTCCGACAGCCCCCCGCATCCTCCATGACACGGGGCCTGGACGGCGCACTATAATTAACCCTGGCGGCGTTCCAGCGCAGGTAGCGGTGGAAAGGACAGGGCTTGCCAAGATGGCTGGCAGGCAGCATCGATTCCTCCCAGCCTGAAGTGCACCCGGCAAAGGAGAAGTTTAGACCTGCCTCCATGCAGACCCATCACCGTGGCTTCAACAGAGAACTCTGTGGAACTCATTCTGAGACCCTGTGGTCACAAGAAATCCCCTCACAGGATACCTAATCCACAGACTCCTTCTTTACTCCTTACAATGCGGTACAAGTCTGTAATTCAGTCAAATGCGTACACACTTTCCCTTAAAGCAAGTTAATCCATTCTAAAATCAGACAATCAATATATATCTGCCAAGAAAGGAATAAAACAAGACTGAAAGAAAACCCTCACTGTTACCCCTAACACAACTGGGTGTGCTGATTCAGTTAAAGTCTGAAAAGGTCAGTGTCTAGTCAATCTAATATAATATGGGCTTTTATGGATGTTGTGATATGATGCTTTTCATGTTGTTTTTAAAACAGGCAAAAATGCAGAAAAAATACTTCACAGAGCTCAAATGTGTGGAGAAATCTGTCAATACTGTTAACTCAGAGAAAACAAATACTACTTTATAATAAATATACAATAAAAATGTACAGATGAGCCTTAGGGCCTTACAATAACACTGAACTTTCATAACAAGAATAAGTACACAACAAGAAATCAACAATCCATTCAAAACCAGCTTATTGCATAAGAATTACCTCTCCATCTGTGCCGAGGTTAGTAATGAAATCTTATGCATGTTAAGTAGACAGCAAAGGGTCCATTCATACCGACAAGCTTGTTGTGTGTACCATACCTTCGTAGCCTTTGTGCCATTAAACCAGCTGTATCCCTAAGCCACTTACAGCTTTCAGTGCAACCAGGAGCTTGGCACATGCAGCTGACGGCCTGACTGCCAACAGCTTCTGGCTAGAGCACAAGACCGCAGCTAGGTCATTCACCACGCTACTACTCTACGTATAGATTGCGAAAGAAGAACCTCACGTCCTGGACTGCAGTTCCAAGGTTTTGAGGACATAACTAAAGATCAGCAAACAAAAGGAACAGATATGGTTTGGATGGGCTTTGCTGTGTCTGTGAGCAAGATTAAACTGAATATGTACTGAATGGTATATTTCATTTCTGTTTACTTTATCATAGGCAAAAACTGCTCAAATTTTCTTTTATACATTCAGTATATTCCTTATATATTCCTGGCATGTAAGCAGTATGAGAATTGACATGAGGCAATTTTAAATGAGAGCAAGTACATAAAATACAGAAAATGTGTAAAATGAAAAATGTTATTTAATACATAAAGCTGGTAAATAAGTAAAGACAGTTAAAGTGTCAAATGAACCATGAACAGCACCGTTCTGAACATCAGTCTCCTCTCCTCATCTCTGTGGTCAAATTCTGATAAATCGAATGGCTAACAGGGGGCCCGGAAAAATGCACAGTTGAGCAGGACTGAGCAAACAGGAAATGGGCGAGCCGGGGCTCCTTCACTCCAGCTGTGAGCTCTCCGCTCGGCCTGACTGGAGCTCTTCAGGGGGCCGGGCCTGATGAATTAGCCGCACACTGCCGCTTGCAGTCAGCACCCTGTGCGGGGTCTCTCCTCATCAAAGGCGCTATCCGAACCGAGGCGGGCCGCGGCAATTTCGCGGTCCCTCTCCGCTCTCGCGAGGGGCGTCAAATCCGCGCTCTCCGTCAAAGCCGAGCCTCGCACGCGGATCTCTCTCTCTTTCCTTCATCGTCCATTCCACTGACCTCGTTTGCACTAATTTATTAAGTGATTAATTAATACATAAATTAACCGGTCAGCCGTACTACAGTGCAATTCTTTTAATAACAAATAGAAATCCATTCAGTGACATCACAGCATTTTGCTTCCAGATGCATATTTGTTTGAGTGACTTTAAGTTCAACCTCAACTCTGCTGGATAATTTGATAAAAATACAGGATAACAGTGAAACAGAAATGAGTGAGAAATAAAACACGGTGCTAGTTCACTCTTGAGGTTTGCTGTGCCTGTGTGCTCCTGAGGGCCAGCCTCATATTATTGCCCCATGGAATGTATTTTAAAAAGTGCCAACAGGACAGGCAGAGTATCAATCAGCCCTTTGAGTGCTTTATGTGTGTATATCTGAAGTCCGCAGCTTTTGACTGCAAATACTCAAAGGAGCATCATTATCCCATCTGCTTCGGAGGATCTCATGAAAACAAAATGAACTTGCCATAATAAAACGGAAAAAAAAATCATTCCAAAATTCATGTCGCCACTTTACCCCATAAAAGAGACTAAACTCGCTGCAGTGGAAAGGACCGAAACACGGGGATAATTACAGCTCCTCGAGGTATCCACAACAGACTTACTGAAGAGGAGCCAGATTTCTATTCATCAAAAGGCTGAATTCCATGTTCTTGTTATCTTCAAAAGCTTCTAAAAAATATACAGTAATTACCCCCGAAATAACCCTGCAGCCCCTCGACAGTCCAATTCCACCCCCACGCCCCCCCCCACCCCCACCCCCAAGAATAGACATCATTTCCACCTCCGTTTAGAATTATGCGACTGACCTCTCACTGAACTTTCACCTTCCGTTGCGACATAACGATTCAAAGTTTTATCATACAATCCAATTTTTTTTACACTTATCCTTTTCACGCTTCCAGGTGTAAGACTTGCTGAGATGACATTCAAAGGCACAGAGGGAGGGGGTGGCGGGGGGACAGTCAAAAGAAAATGCTGTTTGTGAGCAAAGCCCCTCAGGGGAGGGACGTGGCCACTGTGTCAAACTAAGAGGCGCCGAGCGAGGCTCTCCGGTCAAGCCTCCGCAACCCGTGTTTTTACTTTGACAATCCAAAGGCACTTTACCTTTGCAGTCTTCTCCTGACTTTCACCAGTTTCCTCCCCCGTGTTCGTTTCGTGTCCCCTCATTCGCGATGGTAAGGGCCAGCGTCTGCTCTTTAAAAATACACCCTTTTCTCATAGTCAGCTGGGCACAAAATATCCTTCTGTTCCAACTGTCAGCTCCCAGTGCCTTCACGCTATTGTAGGCAGAGCAGGGGGTGGGGGTGGGGGGGAGCAGGGGTAGCAGTGAGATGGAGGGGTTAGCAAGGGACGGGGGGGGGGGAGTTGAGGCGGATGGAAAATGAACCAAACCACTTAGGTGATTTCAACTAAAATTAGCCAGAGAAGCCTGTGGGCTCCATCAATTCTAGCCCTCCTCGGACTCTGACAAGCGGAGGGGAAAGTTTTTCTCCAAACTTACCCTCAAGTATCTTCACCACGCAGGACTACCTGGGGAAAAGACGGCGAATGGATTTAGCTTGAGCGTCTTTTTTTTTTTTTTTTAAGGGAGCTGCAGAGACCTTGCGCCGTACACTGTCACGTTTTCCGAAATGCGGCGTACACTGAGTTCCAGTTACTGTTTATTATTGTTTATTTTTTTATGGAGAGTGAGACCATATGCATCACGTTACAGACACGGGCCCCCGGACAGCGGAATGAGTGGATGGTGACACATGCAGAGTGGTGTAGGATGAAGTCAGATATGAGTAACGCTGCTCTCTGAAGCTCCTCCCTGCCTGTTTCACCCATGGAGGTGATTATATGGAATCAGAGCCGCAATCCGTCCTCGTGATCGGGCCCGAAGACTGCAGTTTGCAAGACAGTGTGTTTTCTTTGCCCGCCGTTTCTCGATCCCAAGAAGTGCACAAAGTGTAGCTTGACTTGTCCAGGCAGTGCTAAGGACCAGTAAGCTGGAGCTTTGCACAGAAGCTATGCTTTCAAAGCGCACTTAACTTCATAGGATCTGGGTTTCAAAATGCCCAGTGTCAACAGACTCTCCCTCAAGCTCAGTGCTAAACTCGAACTACTCCTGTGTGTGACATCTGCTTATTTTTTTGTACATCTTTGTGAACAAGATGCTGGTTTTTCATCTCTATGGGGAAGCAGGGAGAGAAGGCACTGAAGTACAGCACTGCATTTAAAACACTCTCAATACATTTTATTGGTAGCATCAGTATGCCCCCAGACTCATTTTCATTCATCAGGACTGTATACTATATAAAATGGAATAAATCAATAAATGCTATCACACGAAGTTAAACTACATATAAAAGATTCAGGTTACAAGGAGAGCTCCCTCCCTCTGCATTTCTGTGTCCTGATAGAAGCAGTGGAATAGAGCGTATTAACAGATGTTCCCAGAGCTTCAGCGGATCGGCGGTTCTGTGCTACCCTGCTGTCTGGAGAAGAGCACACCTCAGTGTCACTACTGACCACCTCTGTCACCATAAAATCAAAATATCTGTCTTGCACTTACTTCAACATACAATAACATTATTAGCTATTAATGAGGAAATTCCTAAATATTAGTAATATTTTTTTCCATGTATGCATCAGTGTATTGTATTTATTTCACAATGTGTAAATTACTGTTGCCCCTGTAGTGCAAAATACAGCACAGTATGCTCTTCAGTGATAATGCAAAGTTATGAAAATATGAAATACGGTGAAAACTGATACAGTACATTTTTGTGCTGTAGATTTTGTCACAGATTAAAACATTTCATTTTCCTTATATGCTGCATGTGATATTTTTGAACAGATTGACGTGCGTGGCCATTCTGTAAGGCTATTAATCTCCAGCCCCAGCCTGGGGTGGAAACGGTAGCTGGTTATGCTGTTCGGCGACGGCCTGGGCTCGGGCTCGGTCGAGCTGAAGCTGTCCCTGCGAATCTCTCCTCAAGCGGCTGGCGGGGTGTAAGTGTCGCACCTGGTCCCCCTGGCACCTCCTCCTTCCCCACCAAACGGCCAGCCTCCATCTCCCTCTCTCGTCAGACAGGTGGCCGACCTGCCCCGAAATATTAATTTTAGATTTACGGCGAGAGTGTGTTGGCTCCTCTCTGGACACCGCGCAGAAAGGGGGGGGGGGGGGGGGGGAGGAGGGGTCGTCCCATATGGTGCCCCTAGTAAACAAATTCATGTGAAACGAAGAAAAATGAGGCGTACATATGAAGATGTTTCACCTGCCAAAAACATAATTAACCCGTGTTACTCATCTTGCCAGAAACGCAGATTAAATGCACTCAGATTTTCCAGGAAGTCACTGCTCTCCTTTATTATCACTTACATTACATCACATCACTTAGCTGACACCTTTATATGGAGCGACTTACCTTACATTTTACACAGTATCCACGTATCCAGCTGGGTGTTTACCAGCAACCTTTGTGTTACAGGCCCTGCTGCCTACCACCACACCACGCTGCTGCCCTTATCATCTCTAGAGGAACATTTAACATTTCCCGCAAGACCTCTGACATTTTCTAAAGATTCAAAACATTCTCTGCGTTGTGCTCATCACAGCTCGAGCCTCTGGGCGACAGTATGACCAAGGCTGCATTTTTTCAGCGTCTCCACCCATATGTGTGAGCGTTACACAGAGTCGCATTGTCCGACAAGCACTCGACGGAATCAACCTGCCTATTTGAAACCTAAAGCACGATCTTAAATGTTCAGCTTTTTTTATTTTCCAACAAGCAACACAGAGAGCAGATAGCTGTCTTAAATGAATTTATAATGGAACAACAGTCCCAGTCGGACAATAAACTCACAGTGAGGACTATAAAATATGTAGCATCCATGGATCAAAAGAACACAGGCGTTTTCTGCTGTAGTTTAACAAAATTCACCAGACACATGTCCCAGCGTAGGGAAGGTACTGGAAGACCGCTGGGTCGGGCGGGAGCTTTTGATCATCCAGCTGTATTTCACTAGCCTGTCTGCTGCCTTCTGCTATTATGCAACGTTTAACAGCTGTTATTTCTTTACGGTCTGCGTCGCTCGACTGGAGGAGACGGCCGCCGTGTCATGCACTGAGTTACAGCGCTGTCTTCACATGGCAGCGGTGCTGTGCAAGGCAGGAACGCAGACACTTCAGCATCAGTCCGGCTAAGATCTAGGCATGAGAGGCCATTCTGGAGAGACTTTCTCAAGTGTAACCTTAACCTTCTCATCAATAGAGAAGGTTATAAAAAAGAGGACACTGTGTGAATTGACAGTAGGCTGCCTCTTTGCGCACAATACATATTCTTTTCACTGAGGTCTTCTATCCCTACCAGACATATCCAGAGCAGGGCTCTCCTTGCGTGATTTAGTTCCAGCACATCGTGCACATGTATTTGGGGAAGCGATTGGCTCGGTGCGTTTCTTTGGGAATACCACGGCTGCATTATTACACTGTGCTGAACCTCAGACAGCTCTTTTTATAACTGACGATGTGCTGAATTTCTCTGGATCATATTGGCTGGTGTTTCAGATTCAGAGGTATAACCCCTGGCCTAGTTCCGAAAAGAAAGAAAGAAAGAAAAAAAAAGCAGGAGATGAAGTCGGGAGAAGTTTGAGGAAGGAGATTTCCAAGGACAAGCCCACCTCCCGCCGTGTTCACCTGGAGAGAATATGTCACTGCTAACAAGGGGCAAGAGGAACACGATTTTTCTGTTGCGGTTCTCTCCTTCTCCCTCTCTCTCTTCCTCCCTCAACTCAATTAAATTCAACTTGCTTCACTGGCATGACAAGCATGCACTTTTGTACCTAAACCATGTGCTGAAATAACAAATGGAGCGATCAAAAAAACCACATTAAAATAACCGTGGACCATAAATGAAATAGCTCTTTATTTTCCCCATCTCTCGCTTTCACATTCTCCTTTTCTCTCTCTGTCTCGCTATCACAGAAGAAGCCAAGGGCAGAACCAGGAAAGGCATCATACAAGCTTCACTCTACATCCGTGGAGAAGACGGACTTCTCCACTTAATGAACCCTCTGAACCACATATTATATCTATGCAATTTAGCTGCAGCGTGTAACAGCCATGCTAGAAAATTTTGTATTCGTTAGTTGGAAGAGAATTACAATGAGATTAATGAGACTTTCAGAAAGGGAGGCCTGGTTCACCACAGAACTACAAAAACAGCTTAAATGAAAGGAGCTGCACATACCTTTAAGTCAGATAAGATTCTGATGTCATAAGAGTTAAGCATCAAAAATAAAAATTAAAAATCTTACATCTTTTGCAACAGATGCGTTAGTCACCACTGATAACAGCATTCATTAAATGAGTCTGGGAAGCTAGAGCGATTGCTTACGACCTCTGATCCGTGAAGGATTTCTGGTTCTTGAGAAATCTCCAAGCAGTCTGGAGAGGCCTCTAACAATAACACCCACTTAAACTCCATTAAACTTCTGCTTGCTCAGATACAGGGCTGCAAAAACATGCTTATGAGCTCAGCGCTTAAACAAAAGCTATTTTAATTTCCCCGTGTTGCATAACAATCACAATTTTCCACTACACATACCCATGGAAGCAGATAAAAGCCGATACTTTATTTCTCGACAGTTAAGCCTCGGCAGAGTGAAGCCACAGTTCGGGGGAACTGCTGTGAGGAACGGTAAGTACCCTCCTCTTCCTGAGCTCACAGCGATCAACTGGACTGAATGCCAAACCGACATTTTTCATCACATAAATGTTCCTCATCTTAACTGAATCAGGAAGGAAAACTTTTCCTCCCTCACCTTACGCCAACCACTTGCAACACTGACACCTGTAGTTCTGACAGGACCGATCAAAATTTTCCTGAATCCTTCCTTAGGCTGTAACTCAACAACAGTTACTCCCAGACTGATGCACTGTAACAGACTGACTGACTGCCTGACTGACTGACAGGGTTGTCCCCCCTAACTAAAGGCAGAACGTTTATTCTACCACTAGATGGTAAAAAACACTATTAAGGGGATCTACCCAAACTGGCCACAACCCTTGAACACTGTCCGTTCCCTTATTTTTGCTCTCTGATGTAACAGGACTCTGTGGTCACCAGGGCAGCTTTGTGGAGCAGTGGTCAGGGAATTGTAATCAGAAGATTGTGGGTTTCAGCTCCTTAAGAGTCACTGCTGGTAAACCCTTGAACAAGATTCCTAGCCTGAACTTCTTCAGTAAATATACAGCTATAGAGAAGCACAGCGTGTACAATATAAACTGATCTGGTCTCCCTGGATAGGGGACTCTGCAGAGTAAGAAATGCAACATCCTTTTTTTCTGCCATCTTTTTTGTTTTAAATTACAGCTGCTGTAATGACATGATTCCACAAACGCACGCTAGACTGCCAACGCCCCAACAGACGGCCTGCGCACATTCACACCAGCGCTGGGAAGCGTGGGCGGACGTTTGACCAGACAGCGGGTTAGGATGCTTTGACGTGCCCACGCGCTGAAACGACTCGACTTCAATGAAGGCGGGCTCGCGCGCGTCTGTCCCCACCGGCCCCAGAGTGCCTTCATCCTGCAATGGAAATGTCCTGAATGTTTGGTTGGCACTAATGTCTAGTCAGTTAAGGATCTCAAAGCCCGAAAAGTTAGTTTCCCAAACCCTTCAATGCTGCGGGGGGGGGGACTGAGGATTTCGGCAGCCTTGTTGGACAGTTTGTGGGTGGGCGCATTCGAAGAATAACGACACTCTCCGGCGTGTCACGAGCAGCGAGGGTAACGTGGTGATGAGCCGCCACATAAAAAAGGCCAAACGTTCGTCTTCTGACAAACTTGTCTTCAAATACAGACATATGATATTTCAGCTCATTGGTCTCTGTCTCTGTTTTCATCAGCCCTCCCTCTGTGACAGAGGTTAAATTCATTGTGAAAAATGTCTTTAATTTAAATCTATTTCATGTTTCAAAGGTCATCAAGAAAGTTTCTTCTTTTGTTATTCACGCTCAGATCAGAAACTTAAGTTGAAAATAAGTTTAACAGCAACTCCTGCAAACTGATAATGCCCTCCCCCTCAGCCTTTGCTGGACAGGAAATGGGCAAGACAGCAAAGAGGAAGGTTTTGATGTAAGCTCTGCCAAGCTAAGCTGGAGGGAGCTTAAAGACACATGTCCTCAAATAACCATACTGAGTTTCAAAGCGGCCACCATTAGCGAGCGCACACTGTGTGGCCTCAGACACCCATCCGCCCCCCTGACCCCCTTACGCCCCCCCACACCCACCCAAAACACACTGGGACAGGAACGCAGGCCAACCAGCCACCGTCTCTGAAATCCAGCGCCGACTACAGACAGGGTCCTTGGACCAATAAGGTCTCGGCACAGCGCTCCGCCGCATCGCTGTGGCGATGCGAATTCCCAGCCCAACTGTCACTGCTGGAACGCGGCTAGCATCGCTCGTCGTGGACCAGCAGGGGGATCTGTGGCTGTCGCACGGAACGACTGCGGTTCACTACCCTTCCCTCCATTTCACAGAGGGCCTCTCCTCTGCCGTGTGACACAGAAGGACAAAAGACGTGCAACTAGTTCCTATAACCTTAATGAGGCAGCCTGTGTAGACTGCTGCTCACAGGCTTATGAAAGAGAATAGGCTACGTCTTAATAAGTCACGGTTCTATGGACCCGCAGACAGTCCAATACTTTAACTGACTAAGGACTCTAGTCTACACTAATAAAAGTGATATAAGGAACTGTCAACTCAACTGTCTAAAATCAACAATGAAAGCCACGGCATAATCAAACTCTGTGACAGCCTTTTTTTCAGCAGAACTAATGCAAGCAGAGGGTGGTCACATTCATTTCGCTGAATATTTCTCCACTTGTTCCGTGAGACCTCGAAGGCAGCCGATTATGATTTCCCCAGCAATGTTGGGGTACACTCTCAAATGAAACGTTTTATTTGAAGGTTCGCGAGAGGAAAATTAAATGCTCTCGGGAATAAAACTGATGGGTTTGAAGTGGGAACAGGGTGGGTGAGAGGAGGCTAGCGGTACATTACCATGAAGGAGCAAATGTGAAAACAATAATAACTACACAGACAACATTAATAATGATAACCATAACACTGCCTCCCACCACCGATAATGAATGCCTTTCCAAAATGCTTGAGGCAATGAGCAAATCGCTGCGCTACTGAGAGATATCACAGCAATTTCTCTTCTCTCTCTCTCCCTCCCTCCCTCTCTCTCTCCCCTCTGTTTCTATGCCCCTCTTTCCCTCTGTCTCCCACTCTCTTTCCTCCACTCTCTTTCCTCTCCTCTCTTACAAGATATAAGAACCACACTATACGAGAAGTAGATTCACTGGACTGATCCTATATGTCATTTAGTTTGTTTAGCAAGGTAAACTGCATTCTCCTCAACAAAATGGTTCAAACATCAACCGTGCCTCATCAAAAACATCACAGAGCCTGGAATCAAACCTAAATATTGACCCAGCAGCTGAAACGAATTCACAAATCAGGGCTTAGTTGTACTTTGATTCATTTTTCTTTTGGCTCACAACGCATCTAACCCTGCTATAGCCGGCCTGGTGCATCAATATTTTCACATCACCCTGGGCCTCAGACGGTATTATTTTAAATTCCAGCTATTTGGTGCTGCTGCTCAGCGTAGCGGCACAGCCCGGCCTTTACAGCAGAGATACCTGTAAACCTCAGCAGATGCCTACCATTCCTAGGCTCATTACCTCCCAAGATACCGCACTTCCCATACCCTCTTAACTATAAGGCCAAGCAGCCACAAGCATGAAATAGCTAGAGCATAACTCCTGTGAGTTCTATTCCCACACATACAGCATTATAAATGCAAACATACAGCTATTGGGAGGCAGCTGCCCATTCGCATCCAGCTGAAATCCACTGCCCCACTGCAGTGATGGGGATGCTGTGCTGTAGGAGGTGCTGTCCTGATGATGTTACATCCAGGTCCTCACTCGCTGTGGTTGTTCCCTGTGTGCCATGACACAATGAGCAGAGGTGCTTCCCTGGTATCCTGGCAAAATTCACAATGCAGCACTCTCAGTCTGGCCCTCTAATCAAGCTTCCCTCTCTACCTCAGTCACAGGGAGATTTACTAGCATGAAAATGGCTGCCGTGCCCTGTGGTGCACATTGGTACTACTTAAGGTATGTCCACTCCCCACTTAATTCTGAGGCACTTTCACACTTTGATTGGGCCATTATACAAACGCAACTCAGCATAACATGTTATTGACTCACACCTGAGGATCTGACGAAGGGTGGTAATGGTGCCTAATAACCGCCACTGATAATGTAAGGTGCCTCCAGGTGAGCTCAATTTAAGTGTGAGAACGGGCGCCCAATCGGCACCCAGCCGTCTCCTCTGATTGTGTAAAACAAAGCAATTTGAGGGCAGCTGGAAGGCTGCCGACGGTGGCCGGGGGTGGGGCGGGGTGTAAATGATGCAACAGAAGGTCACCGCTTCTCTCCCCCCTCTAAGGCTTTTACTCCGTTGTACTCCATCTACCTGAACCCCCAGCATGCTTTGGGGCAAGCACTGAGACATATTATGCAGAAGTCCTTCACCATCTGCTTTGCACGCTGGGAACTGGCGACGTGGAGGCTGGCCATTCACCCCCCCCTTCATGGAAAAAGGCAATTTGCACTGTTTTTTCCCTTAACACAATCACTCTCCATTGTAGGCAATGGTGCCTTCTATACTGGTCATCATCAGCTATGCACCACTGGCCAAGCAACATTTTTCTTGGTATGACTAACGTCTTCTGGTTTGCCGTTTTCTGCCATACCAGGGTATAAACCCACACACTAGCCCCAAAGACAACCCTACATGCCCACCCCAAAATGGTGCCATATCAGATAATGGTACTGTGGACATTCAAGGACCAGCTGTCCAACCTGCCAATCAGCACATCCAGTGTGGTATTGTGGAAACTGGATGTAACCAGAGAGATGTAGGTTTGCTTCTCTGGTGGAGACTACAACTGTACTCTTGAGAAAGGTACTTACACTGTAATTCTTCTGTAAATATCCAGCAGCATAGATGCATAATATGTCAAAACATAAAGGAAGACATAAGTACGATACACCCCAATGCATTCAGTGTCTTCTCAGGCGGTTCAGTGTGTTTGGATTGGATTGGAAGTGAATTTGTTTAAAGCAATGGGTCATTCAGATACAGCTTCCTCATAAAGGTTCTCAATGAAGGATGAAACGTGACTTCCACATTGCCCTACTCACAACAAGCCTGGTGCTCGAAGATCTGAGCTGACACATTTGACACATCTGACACATTTACCCACGTCAATCCCCACCCCCTAACACCTGCTACCTCTAGTGCTGGCTGTTTATTTTATGTATTGCAATACATTTTGGATTCTGTGATCTAGTGACTGATGTATGGTAGCATACTTGCTGCCATTGCCTAGTCAGGTTGCACATGTTTACTTGTGGTAGGGCTTGCACAGTGTTACGCCCACAGTCACTGGTCTGGGAGTGTTGTTAGCCTGGTCTGACACTGTTGCTCATTCAATTTGAATGGATACACTTACGCTCTGTTGTGCTGGATGTCGCTCTGGATAAGAGGATCTGCTAAATGAATGTAATGTAATATGCAACTGGATGGTACTTCTTAATGTAATGCCCTCTACAGGTTGGTGGATAGAAACTTCAGGTGTGGTGAAGCCGCATAGTTTACTCCAAACGGCATCTCTGCCAGGTGAAATGAACCGCTTGTGTCACCCTAATGGAAGCATGGCAATCTCAAGTGCAGAAGCACAAAATCCCAGCACTGCACAAGTGCTGTTCATGTCTGTGGGCTGTTAGGCCTGTCATATTCAGTGGCTGGATGAGATGCTGTCAACCCCCTGGGTCAGAAAAGCATCAATGAAGCATTCAGAACGGTGCAGTTCCAAGAAACCTCCTCCTCGGAACCGAGATAAGATTTCAGCTTTCAGAAGGGCTGGATCAGGTCGCATCAAACTGTGAACATAATGCAGCCCTGGGAGGATCTCGAGGGGGGGCCAAGCACACACTCACACACACACCGCGACTTCAACGCCAGACTGTTTCCACATTCCCAGCGAGAGTCGCTTGGACTTCCAAATATCTCACTCAAACAGCGCTGTGTGCAGAGTCAACACCTGCCAACAGTCCTCCATCCATATCCATGTTACGACACTCCATCCAATACGCCAAGCTTCTGAAGTGACAAAGACAAAAAATATTTACATCACAGGGAAGGACAAGTTCCTCAGAAACATTTTCCGGTGTCTTTCCATAGATAGGCTCGGTGGCCTAGGTACAGCACCACCGAGCAATAACCTGGCCCCCTAATCCACCTGGTGCAGGCCTGGCAGCAAGCAGGCTCGGGATACGGTAACAGGTTTGCAGGCTGTGTGGTGGCATTGCTTCAGTCAATGGCAAAGCTACTGAGAAGGAAATTTGAAAGGCCTTCAAAGATATCCAGTGAAAAACATGTCACTATCTAGCTATCTATAGATCAGTTGTCCAAATCAACTGATTCATCAGCTGACTGAATCAACTGTTGGATCTCACCAAATGTTTGCTCCTCTCCTCCCAATATATTCATGTCATAGCTATAGCTGTAACTAGCTTTGCATTTATCACAAAAAAGGAAGAGTAGCCATATACTTCAAAAAATGTGGCACTCTAAGCAGAAACATGAAATAGACAAGTAGCTAGATTTTTATTTCCGTTTACTAGCTAGTTAATGCATTTTTCACCAAACAAAAGTTTGACAGCTCTATGAACTTAACATGTGAGTATGCTACAAGTTACATATTTCCTCATATTCAAATTGGACAAATATGTCACGCATTTGAGCCTTAGCATTGCATTGGAAAAGCAGAGGAGCTATAGGGGACCAGGTCCAGTCAGATTTCAGAATGGCCCAGCTCAGCTCAGCTCAGCGCTGTTTGGCTCAGTGCAGTTTTAATCGATGGAAAATGACTCTGAGATGGAACTCAGCCGGAGCTGATAAGAGAAAAACTTCAAATCGAACGCAGCATCAGAATGTGTCATGTGTCAAGCCACTGTGTGTGCGTGTGTGTGGGTGTGTGTGGGTATGAGTCTGTGTGTGTGGGTGTGTGAGTGTGAGGTGCGAGTGTGTTAGAGTGTGTGTGTGGGTATGAGTCTTTGTGTGTGTGTTTGTGTGTGTGTGAGGTGTGAGTGCATTTAAGTGTGTGTGTGTGTGTGTGTGTGTGCGTGTGTATAAATATATATATCTGACGCAGTGTTTTGTAATACTCATAAATATTTGCCATGAGTTGATATTCTCCGAGGTAGAACTGATACACCAATCATGAGATGGCGTAGTGCCCCTGGCTGTGTTGGCACTACTTTCCCTCAGATAATCTTTTAATTTGTCTCCACATTTGCATTCAGTCAGAGGAGCCGCGCACCTCAAACAAAGTCTGTTTCTGGGGCGCCCTGCTGCAGTACGATAGGCTGTTCCCACAGGCAGAATCGGGCCTTATCAGCCCGGCCTCGACTTCCGTCGTCACCCTCTCCTGTTCGCTCTACAGGGCGAAATCAAACACCCACATGGAAATGAGCCTTTTTACATATTAATGCTGATATTACGGTAAGATTTCAAAACCGCCTTATTTACAACGCTGCAATTTAAATCTTCACTGTCAGGCACGGGCTCCGTTCCAGCAGCAGGTCAGTGGTTCTTTTTTCTGGCAATAACAACTATGCCCACTGTCACAGTCTAGAGGGCACACATGATAGAGTCAAACATCAAATTGTTAAGCAGATCACAGGCTAATTATTTCAACTGAACTGTGCTACGTCCACTCCTTACAGACAAAAAAAATAACATCTGTGTTATGTCTGCTTCAAGGCCAGGAATAAACTACTGATAAATGCATTACATGTTGTAATGTATTTCCCAGACAAGAGAGAGCTAATGAGATTAAATCAGTTCTAATTACTGATTATGAAATTCCTTTTTTTATTATTAAACATGATTATAATTATTAAATAAATATTATAATAAATATAGTAATTACAGTATTGTAAATATAATAACAACAAAGATTTTGTCATTAAATATATTAATACTAGTCACCTATAATTTTTAAATGTTAGTAAACAGATAGTAAGTAAATACATTTTTTGTTTACCAGTTTGGTCAGGAAGTGATCAGCCAATTTTTTAACATCAATGTAATTATATTTATGCAAATGTGTAAATGAAATACACAACATACAATGTTATAAGATTTGAGAGTCTAAATAATTTCACATGACTAATTTAGCAGACAATTATGTATGTACTACTTGCTCACTATGTGCACTACCTGATATTTGAAATGGCTATTTTGAAACATAGTAGCATATACTAGTAATAGGAGTGCAGTGTTTTAGCAGTAGTATATTTAACATGGAGCTGTTGCCAAACATTGTCAGACTCTTGAAAGCAAGTGTGGCGTCAAATAACATTAATTAAAACAATACCTTACACGGAACCTGTTCTTTTGTGGTTCATGCTAGTGATCCTGCCCTTGTTTATTCTACACTTTTGTTCCAACCAACTGGGCCAGGCCAGTGAACACAAGGCCTGGGGCAACTGGGACACTGAGAGAGAGAGAGAGAGAGAGAGAGAGAGAGGGGGGGGGGGGGGGGGGGGGGGAGGAGACAGAGAGAGGGAGAGGGAGAGAAAGAGAGAGAGGGAGAGAGACCGAGAGAGAGAGAGAGGGAGGGAGGGAACCTGTATTGATGGCTCTGCTGGCTGCTGATCTGATCTCTGAGTGATGGCAGAGAGTTTGAAAGGCACTTTGTCCAATTAGAACTGTGCAGAAAATTTCCACCTGTCCCTGACAGAGATGGAGTGGCTCTGGGAGAGGACACCGTGGAGACGGACCAGGTGAACGAGCCCAAACACCGCGCCAATTAATGAGCTTTTCACGCGGCCCTCCCTTAATACCGAACGACAGATAATTAATATTCCTTCACAATTAAAATCGTAATTTATCATTATATCTTCTTATTTTTTCTAAAGGATATCCACGCGAAATTATACTTTTCTCTACCATCTCTTGGTTAATTTTCGTCGGAAGCGGTGCTTCTAATTTCTTTATTTTTATTTCAAAAGAGAGAACACTTCGAAGCTAACACCCACCGGCAAGACAGATCTGTCGATAAAACGGCGAGGGGGTCTGAAAGGGAGCACGCCGAATAATCCAAGACGTATCGGCTCATGCGCTCAGGAGTGAAACCGTTACATGACAACAGACTTTTCTCACGTATAAAAATGTGCAGCTATTTCACGAGTCCATTTATTATTATTATTATCATTATTATTATCATCATCATCATATTTATTCGCGTCTAGTTTCGCACACCACCACATACGAGCGCTCACCGTGTCTGGCACGCAACGAAATGTCAAGCACTGGGGCACAGTAGAAGTACAACTATATCAAGTCTGCTGTCCAAAATGCCAAAGTTATTATCATCAGAACATGCACTGGTGTAAAGTTTAGAACTTCATCAATCAATTTTTGTCATAAATTGTATACATGGAGATAAAACTGTCATTTCTGTCATAATGGCGAAAAATAACGGCGGTCTTTTATGCTGCAATAACTCTAAACTGAACGACTAGAAATGCATTCTTAATGCGTCTCTGCGTTTGCAAGAACTGATGACATTGATATTGTCTGCTTAAGGTAGACAGCTCAAGCGGCGTTCTACCTATGCAGAATGCCAAACAACACATCTGCGATGTGTATGCGTGGTGAGGTATCCAAGACAACTTGAAAGACAAATGAACAAAGCTCGTGTGTTCCGAACGGATCGCATCAATCTAATTCAAATTCTGTGCGCCCATGTCTGGATGGACGCAATCTGAACCCCGCTAACTGTTATGTAAGCCTAGCCTGGGTGTCCGATTCCTCCAAGGTGTAATTCACACTGCCGGCTTCTTATCGCCATAAAGTCATGCTAATGAAAAAAAAGCATCTGTGATCTATTTCACGAAGGTATTCAATAATCAAGAAAGGTTCATTAATAAAGCATGAACAACAAAAAACGCACAAAAAACTAAAGCCAAGACCACAGCTATGATCCAATGGCGTATTCTGCCAAGAGAATAATATCCTACTCCTTGCTGACAGGCCATTGTGCGGGATTTCCATCTTGCTATTTCCGTTGTGGCTATTTCAGTCCGTCACATAATAATAGCATTTTAATAACCTGACATTGTGTAAATTATCACTCCTTAACTATGGGCATTAGGAAACATAAAGTGGCAAATATTGAGAGCCAGATAAAGTTGCGGAGGGAAGACATGACTAGCCATAATTGATACTGCAGACATGCTTATGGTGTAAAGAATCTTCCCATTCCATCTATGTCACAGTTCCTCAGAGTTCCTCTGATCTTGTTCCAGTGTGTCACAATGCAGGACACACTCATGTGTAACCCCACAGCCAATGAGCTACGGAGTCTCTCTAACCGGTCATCCAGCCATGCACCAATCAAAGTTCCTGCTCTCAAGATGAAAATGAACTGCATGCAGTAGCTCCATTCCTGGAAGGAATAAAAGTGCCATAATCACTTCCTATTCCTCTTCACTGGCTCCACTCTGCGTGGCTCTGAATGGAGAGAGGACGAGATTAGATATGACAGATTGATACTGAGGTGCGGCAGTAAGATTTGAACTTCTCTGATGTTCACTGTTAAAGTAAGCCGCCACATGATGCTTTAAAGGGATCAACACAAGAGCTGATTTGACTTTGATGGTTATCAGACCATACACATTTTTCTCTGTCATGGTAATCATTCACACAAAACAGCATTCCCATTTGATATTAAACTTTGCAAATGAGAAGCTGTTCTAAGGCATAATGCTAACAGCGAGAGACCATACAAACACAAGGCCATTTAAGACAGCAAAACAGTTCAGTCCACTTAAATAACAGCTGACAAACATCCTCAGGTCCAATGTCTCTTAAGTTAGCAACTGCATCTAGAGTGTTGCTAAACTACTGTGCTCTGTGAGGCCACTTTAAAAGCACAGCTCAGTGGGGAGACAGGTTCCAATATGAATAATCAGCCTGGTCTTGGTTCAGCACTGGAGAAATTGTGTAGAAAATTACCAGATTCTTATCACATGCTGAAAACAGAGTCTGATCACTATCTGTGCACAAAAGTCGCTGAGGTGTTTGAAGAATTCGAGAAGCCAAAGTGGGAGACAAATTTGATTAAGTGCATGCCGTGCCTAAGAGGGATAGATCTCTATCATTTTATTTATGAGATTATGTCTTGCTTGTTAATCAAATATAAATAATCAAAAGAGTACCCCTGACACTGATCTCCGGCTTACTTATCCTCTGATCTCCTCAAACTTTCTGTGTATTTTAAGTGTTGAAATAACAGAGTGGTGCGCAGTGTATAGGAGACATATTAAATTTAAAGATGTAAGCAAAGAGCTCACCAAAATGGAATCATATTTAGCTCATAAGTGACTGACAGTCCAGTCAGTAGCACCTAGTCTGCATCACACACAACTTACTCACTGCAACACCATAAATGAAATTACATCAGAAAATGTTGGGCATGTTTTTTTTTCTTGGCACTGCTCTAAATATGCTTCTTAATTTTATGTCAATATTGCTGATAAACATAATCTTTGTCGAAAATACTAAAAAAATCAATAATTAAAAAAAACAACAATAGGCACAGCAAAAAACCGAGTATCTGAATGTAAATGATTTCAAGAAAGGCCAAAAGGACAGAAACAGCCTTCGCTGATGGTATACAGGGGAAAAGAAAGCTAGTTAAGTTGATGAAATTGCCGACTTCCACATGTTGTGTTGCCATACTTGTTCTTTTATGGGAACATATAAAAGAACAGCTTGTAAAGACATATTTAAAGTTGTGTTACGCGGTCTTAAAAACTCTGACCCCTATACACATCTAGAGCTGTGCTCCTGGTGGTCCTAATTGCAAGAAAAGCTGCAAAACTTCAGCTAAGGAAAGAACAATGATGGCGGCCCGGGCATTCTGGGTGCAAACAGGTTAAATGCCACATGTTTTATGCAGCTGTCTCTTGCTGTTTTCAAAAAACAGACTGCATTGGGAATGTCTGAGAATGAGTCTAACAATCTCAAGTGCATAACCCCTGATAAATACACCACCATTTCTCCAGAGGGAAGAGAGGGGATTTTTTTACGAGAAAAGGTTATCTAGATCTACAGTACCATGCAACACACACCCGTTTCATCACTAATTACAGCACAAAGCTTCCCCTTGTTTTACACAGACATGTATTATAACTCCAACCGCACATATTTTGAGAAAATGTAGTAGATGTTGTCACATGTAACTGATAAGTACCATTTACCATCGGCAGTGGAAAACAGGCCTGGATTCAGTCTCTCTCCCCAGCAGATTGTGCTTATGTTTGAGTGGCATTCAGGCTGTTTTGCACTTTATTTACATAATATTCTGGCTTTATAAGTTCCTAAAATTTTAATTCTCATTATTAATATTAAAGCTATTAATGTGATTACCGTTGTTGATGATGCTATTCATTTACTTATTAATATTTATTTGGTAGGCACTCCTATCCAGAGAAATGTACAAGATCATCAGGGCAAGATCCATTTTTACTTTCCGATTTGGGCAATTAAGTCTGCAGCATAGACCACGCTATACATACAATATCAAAAACAGTTCTGAATATATCTCACAGTATAAGGAATAAATAGCATCATAGTAAAGCCCTGATTAATGACAAACATTGCGCACCTGGGAGAGACCAAAAATAAGTGGCCGTTGCTTTGATTGTGTCCATTCAAAGCTAAGGCTAAACCCGAATGCAGTCAGATTTAACCCTGAGCCAGGCCTGTGTCAGGGTCAGGAAAACAGTCTGACAAAGTCTGACACAGTCTGACTCACCACACAGCCACAAACACAGCCGAGTGCCTGCACCTTCAAGACAAGACAAAGTGCTAATGGCTTCTGACTCCAGAACTCCTGTCAACGATCTCTCACACCCACACATCACATCTCTCTATATTAACACAGTAATTCCACGGTGCAGATGCGTAAATCACTGTGCATGAAAGGCCTTTGGTGCTACGCTTACAGTGCTGCGGCACTGTGCTACAGGTTAAAACTCCTTCGGAGCGCTCGAGCCTCACATGTAGAGTATCTCCTCGCTCTTCTGGATAACTTAGTAACTCAGATATTAACTTCTGTAAATGGGACATGGATCAGATCTGCCTGTTGTCGCTGGAGATTTAACATCAAACTGGTTTCTGTCACCAGCGCAGTCTTGTTTGCCAGCCCCACTTCAGCCACTTGTGGGTTGTGCTCCAAAATAAACTGTCCCATTTGGGTACAGCTTTTCACTTTGGTTCAAGTGAAACCAACTTAGTTGACTCTATGAGTTTAAATGCCCAGTTTAGTCAATAAAAAGGGGGTCATGTTTCAAATATGCAAATATGTACTTTTTTATAGTCAAAGTCCTAAAAACTTTGCTTTTTCACAACTCATACCACCATATCTGAATATTTTCAAGAAAGTAAAACTGCAGGTCTGACAACAACACATGCCAATGCTAATGCATACTCAACTGAACAAAAGCATGTTTGTTTATTAAAAAATATAAGACTGTGAATTGTGGATTGCTGTCTGTGAAAAGGTGCAAGAGCACTATTTTAGTCTCCCACAGCTATGCTGACCTAAATAGTTTGGTTCCCTGTTCTATAGCTGGGGCTAGCATTCACATGCAGTATAACACACAGGTTAGTATAGACTAGCACTATAAGGGATCTTCAGGGCCAATGTTTAAGCACTTCCTCTTACTGAGCTGTTTAAACACTGGAAAATTATGAACCACTTAAAGTTCTCAATATCTATGTATGAAGTATGACTATTTGCAAAAGTACAACAGAGGGGAAAACCACCGTAAGAGTGTTTGCAGAAAGACAATGAAGTGCAGCAGTAAAGGAGATCTGAATGAGTGCACTGCACAGACAAAAGGGATGGTAAGATTCACCGATTCACATCGGTGCACTGGCATAAAAGTTCACAATGCGATTGCCCCAATTAAAAAAGTGTGCAACTTAAGTAAATGGCACTTTTTAAGTTAATTTATGATTTGCTGTCTGCTTAAGAAGAACCAAAGAAATAAAATCAAACTATCTGTACCATATTGAATTGCATAGCATCATATTCTTTTGCAATGCAATATATCGCGTTGAATCGCATTGTGTTGAATCAAATCGTGTCGAATCACACTGCATCACAATAGGGGTGAATCGTATCGTTTCACATTAGTAGTTGCTTCATATGTATCCTTAATGTATCGGATCGTTGGCAATGCATCGAGATGTGTATCGCATCGGCCTCAGTGATGGAGATGCACATCCCTAACAGACAAACTCTGAACAAGTTGAACAATAAAAAATTTGGAAAACTGATGGATTTTGTCATTAAACATTACTGGCATTTAGCAAGCTGCTCTTATCCAGAGCCTCTTAGGTTACAATTTTTTACATGTTACCCATTTATACAGCTGGATATTTACTAAGGCATTTCTGGGTAAAGTACCTTGCCCAAGGGTACAGCAGCAGTGCCCCAGCAGGCAATCAAACCAGCAACCTTTCAGTTACGAGTCCTGCTCCTTACCCCTATCCTACACAGCTGCCTGTCCATTTCCAAACCGGTTCATGCTCATCTCTATTGGTCTTCTCCACAGAGTGATCAGTACCACTTCAGTAATACTTCCTTCCTTAAAGCCTACAGTAAACTATTATAGAAATGTAGACACAGCAGTAACCCAAAGCAACAGATGGCACGAGCAATAACCGTACCGATGCAGGGGACAACTGGAAGTTAGTGTATAATTAAATAGGCCTCACGGCGCGTAACACAATATTCAGCATATTGCTGTGTGGTTGAGGGCAGTGGCGCTCCGGTTTACTCGGCGGGATCGCTGATGAAGCCTTGATCTGATGAATGAGTGATCTTCTCTCCTAATGAACGAGTGATCCTTCACCCCTTTACACCCAGGGGTGGAGAAACACCCTCTCTGCACAGCGCTGGGAGCAGAAGCTCAAATAAACAGCAGATGTCTGTGACAGGGAGGGTTCGGGGGCATTAAAAATCCCACCAAATGAGATGTGAAATACCCCCATAGAGGCTACATGAAAAAGTCCCTCTCACTGCATCAGCTTTAAATGTGGAGCTTCTGTTTAAAAAAAAAAGCTGCGCATTTGAATGAGATCCAGACATCTCCTCTCATTAGTCAGGGTGCATGGAGTCTACAGTGGACTGGGGTCCGAGGATACACACACACACACACACACACACACACACTCACACGTACATGCACAGTCACACACTCACAGATACATACACTTACACACAAACATATATACACACAAACACATATACACAAACACTCCCAGACACAGACATTCACACTCTCTCATCTGTGTACTCCCCTACTTGTTTTGAAGTTTAAAACACATTACACTAAGGCTCCTTACAACCATTCACTTATGATAAGACACAAAGTAAAAAATAAACTGAAAAAGGAAGACATCTACACCCAATATGACACAAACCTCAAAGGTTTAAACAAGAGAGAATGAACTGTCATGTCCTTAGGTGGCTTCCTGTGTCAAACAAACACTGCTGTCATTCTTGCCATAACTTCTCAAAAGGCCCGATGTAGCTCTCTCAAAGGTAACCGCTTCACTACAACACTATTCTGTCTGGCAGGTTCCCTCATCCAGAGTGAATTAGATAGTATACATTTTAAATGTTATCCAGTTACATAACTGGACATTTACTGAAGTGATTCAGAGCGCAGAGCCCTCCCTCAGGGGACCAATGGCGGAGCTTGATCTGATCTCGCAGTTGAGACCCTGATCTCAGGCATTTGTGAATCTGAGAGCCTTGCTATGTGTGCACCCAGTTCCAGGCCTCCTAGTGCTTTGAGCAGAGCATCACACCACGGCCTCCGTGCACCATCCATCTCCAGGAAGGGCAGTGTAAACACATGGGCCTCTCCAGCCCACAGCCAGGCTCACAAATAGATCTGACGACGGTGAAAGTCCACTTAAGTGCTCTGTGACAGCAGACCACACTGTTTTTTTATGGGGGGGGGTGGGGGTGGTTGTGGATTAGCGGGGTCACCACAGACCAGTCACAGAGGGGTGTGTCTGTGTCTCTCCTTCCTAAGCTGTCTGAGGTACTACAAGTCTGGCATTCAGCCAAAAAACACACATACAGACCTGCCACTCCTACAAACAAGGTTATCAAGGGTGGTTTCAGTACTAGTAATGGTGGCTTTTTTTTGCTTTTGACGTGGGGTTTCACACAGCGCACACTATGCAGATTCACCGATCGCCATCACAAATGGATGGGATGTGGGAAGCAGACTCATTGAATGGGGTGAACCATCCAGATGACTTAAAGGTCAGTCGGTCTACCCTCAGATCTCCCCCTCCTCTTGGACCTCTGTTTAACACCACAGCTGGAATTAAGTAGTCCCCCCTACTGGTGTAATTTGGTCATTACACCAGTAAGTAATGAATCCTACAGTGCTATCCAGATTGTTTCTTTCTGCCATACCAATTGATGCGTAATGAAGAGGTCCTCCAGACACAGCTGGCAGTTGTGGCCTTTTGGAGCTTCACCCCAGACTAACGATTTCAAGATGATGTTAAGAACAAGTCCCTGCAAACGCATCCTAAACCACAGGCAAAGCATAACAAGACAAACAAGTAAAGCAGCTGCCACCGCGCCAAGGACACAGCCCTGAAACAGAGAGGCTTCCCTCAGAGATTATAAATTCACAAAAAGCTCTGAGCTGCAGGCAGTGGAAAAAAGCACCCCAAAAACTCCAGAAAAGTGATCAACACTTGTATTTGCAATGATTATTTTACATATGCATGTGATCCCAAACTTTTATTGAATTTTGAGCTTTTTGAGAAAAGCAAAGTTAAAGTGCATTTTAAACTTTAGTTGGACCTACCAAGCACACTCACCAGGCCAATAAGCCAGTTGAGGCTCTATACCTGTTAGGGAAAACCAGACACTTTCCCTTGGTTTTATTGCTTCACCAATCCACCCTAGGTGCCTATTGAATATAATATTTGTCAGAGGGTGAACTCATCACAGCTATGCAGGCGAGCAGAAATGAGGCCACAGTCCTAATCAAGGTCTAAACTTCACCCCCATCTCTGCGGTGGGGAATAATATCACTCGCCTCCTAACAGAGACATAGTGAGATTCTAAGATAAAATAAACCAAGGGCAAGGCTTTGTTTGGACCTACCAGGAATTTCCTGTGTAACCTTTTAAGAGTCACTAATTTTTTGTATGGTTGATGAGTCAAACCAAACAATTACCAAAGGGCTAAAGGTTCATTTTCAAATATTTACTGGCATCCACCTACCATTAATTTCAAATTATGATTTAATGTACATGTTAAAATTATAACTTCAACAATGTGTTTATCATTTATGATAGAACAGAGCAGTCAGCCTTCATACAGAGTTAGCCTGAAACCTCAGAAAATAGCTATGCAGCAAAAAAACTGAAGACACTGCTATGCAGCAAAAAAATGTTTTCTCGTCTCATCTGTTTTCTGAAAACTGATGTTTGGTTTTGTGGATAAAATAAACAGCTGTTCCCTCAAAAATGCACTATAATTTAGAATAAATTCCATGTTTGGGAAAAAAAATCTAAGCCATATTCTACTACCGTTTTAATGTGTGTGTGTGCGTGTGTGTGTTTCAGCATCAGACTGTGTTATATATCAAAAATTTCTGCAAACCACTCACTTTGATCTATATAAGACAGAAACTTGTACCTTGACAAAAGCAAACCTAAAACTTAAATATAGGAATTAATAAATAAATTCAATTTGATTTAGTACAGTTTCCATTAAAAAGGCCACACAGAGCTTTACAGCAATTACCAAGGAAAAATGAGAATGTACCTGAACAACGTCATAACCAGAAAATATCTAAACTGCCACATATTTATTGAATGATACATTCTGAAAGATGCACTACATAAAAATACTTATTGACTATGGCAATGTCACAGAAAAGGTAGGCATAGATACCCTTTAAAATACAAGATGTCTCCTTTTAGAATAATGTTCCAAAATATGCCTTTGTGTGTTTGTTTTAAGATTCAGAATCATGCTCATATATAACATATAACATAACAATCACTGCTACGCCGTAGCTTTCCTAACTCTGGGGAAACGAATGAAAGTTTTTGCTAATCAAGTTAAAGATAACTTGACTGTCCTTCATTTCCGTGAACGCCAAACTATGATCATGTGTAAAATAAATAAATAAATAATATTACTGGTTAAATTCTCTGCTAAGATTACAAAGGACTTTGCCGTTACAGTGAACAAGCCCGTAGTTATAGGAGGCCAATGACGATAACTGAAGAGGAATAAAGTTTCGGTCTCCACGTAAGGAGCCAGTCTGAGGATTTCCCACAAGTCCACTAACTTTCATAACTAGGAATTAAAGGCAATTTTAGCATGTCTTGTTATTAACACGGGTAGCATAATCTACTGTGTTATCTGACGGACACGGACAAATAATAATAGCATATAAGAGAGGACATACGAGAACTGCCCCGAGGGGTCAAGTATGTGGTGCATTAAATGCGATGTCTGTGTAAGGAATTCAGCTGAAATTCTAAATTAATTTTATTAATTACCTTATATGCGCTTACATTTTATGTCAATCAGTCAAATACACAGTGAAAGAATTAATAAAAAGTACGTATGTAAAGAGTTGCTCACTTTATGTTAACTTATTTTTGCGCCATTGATAATCGAAATGCACTTCGTCAGAATATGTCTGCTGCATTAGCCACTGAAGATGTGAATTTAGAGGGGGGGGGGGGGTGTCATTATTTCTTTCATTTCATCAGACACGATGAAACAATGTAGGGCCTACTTTTTTTCCACTCATGTCTACAAATTTGCAACTAATGTAACACTGAACTACATGAACAGTCAACTTTCATAAAAACGATCCGCAAGAACAAAACTACAGAAACGATCTGAAAACTATCTGTTAAAGTCTGTACATTCCTCACTGTTTTTTTCCACTGGGTAAGTGAGTTATATAACATAGTAAATGCGTTCTTTTTTCTGTTTCTCCACCCGATGCACTTTGATCCTGCAAAAATGTGGAGAAATATGGGTCAGCGGGTTAGGAGAGTCTTGAAGTCAGACTTCACCATGCGAACGCCGTGAGATCAACCTAAAAATCTTCAAAACGGCGATGCCTTCGTAACGTTACCTGCTTCTGCCCACAACAATTACATAACCAAGGCAGACTAGGAACTACCGAGTGGCGAACTGAAACCTCTGATTCTGAAACAGCAGCAGTAACAAACCCTGGTTACAAATGAGGCTGAGACGGGGAGCGGGATTCGAACATTTCTAGCCAACAACATGTTGACCAATAGAGCAGAGTGATTTTCGGAACCTCGTAGAAACTGTGAAGGTCCCCAATGACGTTCTCACTCTCTCTGGCTCCTGTTTCTGGCTGAACCTGTTACATAACCAGCTTTCATTCCACATTCAACGTAGCGAACGAGCTAGCTAGCTAGCTGACAGACTGGAAAATATGCGTTTCCGCAGAGGAAATGTGTGAAAATTTTGAGAACGCGCAGCGTCCACGTATCGTAATCAGTTTGGATTGCATGTGGCATCGGCAAGCTACACTATAATATCAAGTTTATTAAAACATATACATATTTTCCCCCTAACTTGCATTAGCTAGCTCCGTATATGGAGGCTGTCCAGAGGGGGTGTGGTTATACTGTCTGTACTGTAAAACACAGACAGCGCATATTCAGCCATATTTCCTATGAATAAATGAAATCTGAAATTGCCGAGCACGCTCTACCGTAAAATAAATCTCCTGGTTTCACTGATCTACCCACTGTCACGCAGCTGTCATCTAGCTAACCACGTTCGCTATTATAGCTGTCAACGACACCAGCCTAACTTACTAGAGATCGGGGAGCCAAGTCATATTTGTGCTGAAATCAAATGCGTCTGAAATAGTATGCTCTTGGACACAGTTATCATTTGTCATTTTGATAATGTGGTCATGCAAAAGGAGTAGGTAACGGGACTTCCAAGCGGCAACCTCGTGTCGTATATCACTTTTTCAAAGTTCACTTCCTCAACCCTGCAGGAATAAACGTTTTTCTAGAGTAGGCTATAAAATAATGCAATTTGCAAGCTGGTGGTAAATTGTACCATCCCGCCAAAGCTTGTTTGAGGAATGCTTATTTAATCTAAAATCTACGACATTATTAAAGATAATTCCACTGGGAGTAAATTAATGTGTCTATTAAGTATCCAACGCGATTGCACCTCTCCAGCTCCACGCCAATGGTTAGACATGCCAATTGTGTCACTCGCTACAGTGGCACTCTCCACGTTAATTGCACAGGCAGCTGTGAAACTTTTGTCTCCGACAGTTGAAAGTGGCGATGAAAATGAACGAATTTGGCAATCTGTCTCCAAACGAACGGCTGTCGTCTAAAAATCCTCATCCAAGATGCAACTGCTCCAAAGCGGCGAGACAGCACTTTTAAGTTAGCGAGCCAGGCAGCTAGCTCGCAAGCTATTTTAATTGCACAGCTCCACCAAAATTTCACATATTATCAAGAAAATATGTGTGGCTTACCTCTGTTAGTGCTGGAACAGCTCTGCCTTCGAACGGGAGCTTGGTGGTCAGCTTTTCGGAGAGTCTCCAGGTTTACCGGGGTGTCCCTGACCGGGGTAGCCGGCTCCGAGGCGCTGTTGCCCGGGTCGCTGGCTGGATCAGGAGGTGACTCCATATTGTGTTTTTGATTACCGTGTTAAATATCGGTATTATTTGACGATAGGTTTCTATGATTTGCAAGCTCCGAGACTTCGTCCGGCTATCTATTTTACAGACAGTGGAACTATGAAACGGGAATGTGCGAGTCTCGGTTGAGGAGGGTGTGTAGTTTGGAATTGTCCACTGGCAGCGCTAGTGAGAGCTACAGTCAAACAACTGAAAAGGGGAAGGATGTCAATAGCCGAGAGAATAGATGAGTCTCCGTGCGGATTATCACCGACACGGATAGCGTGCTGTTTAGCACAAAATCATTTGAGAATAAAAGTAGAATTTGAGAGCGCGTCTCTTGAACCTGGGTATGCGATACTGTAACGTGAAGGCAATTTCAGCAGTTTCGTATTATGCTGCCTCTTATGATGATGGTGATGGTGATGATGATGACGATGATGACATGTTATATATTACTGATAACAACACATGCTGAAACATTCATACAAGAGTTGCCGCAATAGGTCATGCAGCTCGTTCGAATCATTTGCTTCATTTTATTTTATTTTTTCTCAAAAATGAAAGATAGTGATGTGTATGCTGTGTTATTGTTTGTGGCATACATAAAGGCGTTTATGCTATCATCACTAATATCAAGAGACGTTATACTCGTCTAAGCATTCTGTAAGTTGTCTGCCCATGAACACATCACCAACCAAACACTCTTTTAAATGCGTTTCCCAGCATTTTAAACGAATTCTCTTCATTCATATTTTAGGGTTTGTGCTTAACCATGCGTGTATAATTGCCGGCACTGGAATAATTCATGTTGATTACAAGAAATGCCTCACAAATGTACAGAAGGCAAAGGGATCTCATGTTTGGTATGTTTTGGAGGAAAGCATGAAAAGTGGATAAATAGATAGATAGAAAGATAGATAGATAGACAGACAGATAGATAGATAGATAGATAGATCTTCAATACCTACTGTCGGAAAATTATCATTGTTCAGTTAACTGCATCGTGAGGTCTGGCATTAGGTGTACCGCTTTGATTTTTATTTCTGGAGTAAAGTAAATGTAAGGTGCGAATGTACACGTTCGCCAAACCACAGTACGCACAACCGCTTTTTATTCTTTCTTATTGAAAATCGCGTTGCCTTTTAAATACTAACGTTTTGAAATTATTAGTAGATTAAGTTGGTCTGGAAGTCGACTTTGCTGTTCGATCAAAGGTGCCCGGGCGCTTCGCCTCGTTCCAAACTTACACTCGGAGAATTACACTTTTCTCGTTGAGGACTTAAGTGCGAAATGTAAAGTAACTGGTGCCAAGGTCTTATATTTAAACTTGTGGTAGCCTTCTGTCGTGGTGTGGTCTGCGCTTTGCTGTAAAACTGGCTCTGCCGTTCCCGCCCTCTTACAGTCCCGTAGCCTGCGGCGTAATTGCAAACACCATGCCTTCTGCATGTGATCACTGTGACCCGCCGGTGATGCTCTTAGGCAAATCTCCGCCCCTCGAGCGCCGCACGTGGACTTCAGCATGGCCCTGCAATCGCTCTGCTCTCTCTGCCTGCGGTTGTATGTGCTGAAAACAACATGACACCTTACTTAAAGAGAAAAATTACAATTTGATAAGAATAAGAATAATAGTAATACTACAAACCAGAATAATAGTTTGCTCAAGCAAAAACATTTAATTGCCTATCCTTATCAAAATTAGAAAAAAAAAAACATTTTTAAGACAGTATATTCATACTTTAAAACTGATTTTTTTGGAGTTTAGCCAATACAATTTTGAGATTTAAAATTACTTATAGAAGTGTACCAAGAAAAAAGTTTTCTTTGAGCTGCAGATTTGGAGATGTTTTATTTAATCCTGATCAACAGTGATTCCCCATATTGACCAATCTCTTTGATACATTTGCAAGTGAGTCTGAGATGTGAGATGTTACTCCAGTAAGGGTTTAATCCTACTTCATCAAAAATAAACACTTATAAACACTGACATGTTGACATTAAAGTGCCAAATACAGGCATATAACAAAGAAAACTGTTCAGGGATGGCTTTTCTTTCCCATTTCAAAAAAGTACAAGTTTTACTCTCTGATGTAACTCAGATATTTCTTTTCTTTTTTTTTTGCTTATGTGACGGCAAGTAAAGCAGCTGCCATTCATCCAAAGAGAACAAAAGTACTGTTTTTTTTTGCCTTGGTGCCTTGATGCTGCAAGATTAGGAAGAAGAGGTGGCTTTGAGTCAATCATCTGTCCTCACTGTCATATCAAAATCATTATGGTGAACAATGTTTATGAAGCAAAACTCGAAATTATTACACCTGGAAAATATTAAACTCTGTCATCGCAAATAAATAACTAAACGATCACAGAAAATACAGCAAATGGTGAGTTTTATGAACACCAGTCAACATATTCTCTATGCAAAACAAAGTGAAAATGAGCAGAGTGAATTGGCAACGTTGGTTTCCAGGCCTTTTTTTGGCTCCTGAATTTAAAACAAGCCGAGTTTTGTCTTCAGTCAGCTGTTTCTTTAGCTGTCACTTATAAGGCTTCGAGTCTGTGTTTGCACCAATGAGAGCCCACAGCAAAATGGAGCGCAAGATCAAACATTAAGCCACGGCAAGACTTCAAGAGCTCCCTTTCACTGCACATTGTGCAGCTACCTCATTTTCACAATAAGGGATCAAGCTTGACACACAGAATAACATTTCTTTTATATTGTCTCTTTCAGGGGAAAACAATTGCTGAACACCATCTTGCAAAGATGACAATTATTACTGTTCCAGTCAACAGACTCCCACTCTGTAAGGTCAATAATAATCAAGTAAAAATGTACACAAACGAAATAAAAATCAAACTAGAATGTTTAAGGTAGTCAACAGACTTTCTTTCTGCAGGCTAGATTACTTTTCATTGCAGCAATGTATCATAATAACACAAAAATGTAATTGTACACATGAACAATAATTTCCAACAATGCCCTCTGTGTAAAATCAAAGTGTCTTCAAAATACAACTTCCAGATTCTGGTACACCAGCTCAGCATATGATGCAGTGATCACTTACGTATATCTTCAGTTCAAGAAATTCCTCTATGTAGCTTAACTACACTACATGCCAGTATAAAGAGATGTATGCCATGGCACCTGCTAGTATGCAGTCATATCAAGCTGTTCAGGGACACCACTAAAAATACCATTCACAATAATACTAGTGTGAAGGGTTAGACTGACTCAGCTGTCAATCAAAAGAAATCTTCATTGAGAAGTTAGACTATACAACATAACAGCCAGTCAGGTCTCTGAGGACAGTCCACACTCAGTTTAATAGTACGCGAGTGATAACACTAGAAAATAAGTGTAAACCAGCATGCATTAGAGCCAGTGTCCCTGCTAGCTACATAATGGTAGACCAGCTAGCAGCTAGCTCACAATTATATTCACATTGTAAATCAGGATTTGTGCTCTAATTGATGGTGGCATTTTTATAAATGTCATAAACGCGGATTGTCGTAAACTGGATCATTGAGGCTCAGGGGACTGCCTGCATTGTCTGCGTGTTTGACCTTCATGATGCACTAAGGGTCATGAGTAATTTCAGTGGTAGTTTTTTTCATCAAAGAGAAAAAAAAAACACACTGTGTTTAACTGTAT
Source organism: Megalops cyprinoides (assembly GCF_013368585.1). Lineage (NCBI taxonomy): Eukaryota > Metazoa > Chordata > Actinopteri > Elopiformes > Megalopidae > Megalops > Megalops cyprinoides. Next base: position 18,912,014 of record NC_050595.1, on the reverse strand, counting down.
TCATCAAAGAAAGAAAAATTACATCAAAACTGAATAAAGCTTCCAACAAACACTTTTATCATATTCAAAATGAACTGAATATTTTTTAGTCTATGACAATTCATAAATGACTGAAACTGATAAAGATAACCAGATAGATTTTATTGGCCAATGAAATGTGGTGCTGAGTAGAAGCAGTAATGTGAAACACTGCTACTTCACTGCATGCATTTATTGCATTTAATGGGTTTTTCTAACAGTCAGTTTATACACAGGGATTTTAGAGCTTCAGTAATATGATACCTTGTCTTAGTCCAGCACAAATGATCCAGCCTCATTTGAGCAGTTTTTCTTTACACTACCTTTAGAGCTAGACATTGCACTTCATGGACTATACCAAATTACAACAAAAAGCTGGTTATCACTGATCCATGTTCATTTCTTTTCCCTCATTTTTTTCATACGGTTTTAATAATTGCTTTCTGCATTTTTTGTGGTGATTAAATGTAATTGTCATTTGTAATCACAATTTTCATTTAATTTAGTCTCCAGAATTATTTGCTTTAGATGGCTTCTTATTTGAATTGAATACACAGTCCTAGTGTTGTTTAGCTCTCGCTGCATGATGAATGTGCTTTTAGCCTGTTTCCATACAGACCCTTTCACTGTGCTGTGCCATTTATCAGGAGACATTTTACTTCATGTGCAAGTAAACTCGTGTTACGCGTGTACAGATAAATTATTTTAAAGACCAAAGTCAAATTACTATAGCTGTTTTCCAAATGGTATTTTTACTCTGCCAATATTGTTCTACAAACCATCACAATGTAATCTATACAGGCAATTTACCAGTTTCTTTACATTGTGTTAAAATAATACTCTGTAGCTGCTATACCTCTATACATGTATTTGGATTTGTGGTATGAGGGACTGATGTTTGATTTGGTCTTAGTTTTGGGGTTGGGTTTTGGTAAAGGGTTAATCCCGGGCTAGGGGCAATTTTGAGGTTGGAATGAGGGTTATGGGCTGGGATGCTTTTATTCAGATAATCCATGTCATTATATAAACCACAAATGCGTATTATACATGAATCATTCTGAAACAAGGCAAAGAAACATGTTATTTATTAGTCATACAGTAGTTGCCATTACTCATAAACTGGTTGGCACTGTACGATGGCAAATAGTTTTCTAAAATGCAACTGAGGTGAAGTGGGTTTTACCACTCTTTCTTTCATTTTCTTTCATAGAAACCACTATATTCATGATATCGTATAAGTATCAGCTTCCTTGAATTCGTTATTCAGATTTCAGGACAAAGCATATTGCGGTTAGATTGAACCTGTACCGTAGTCTATCAACAGATGGCCACTGTGTACAACTTTATGTGATACTTACCTGACCCCCTGCTTCTCCGTCTGATGTTGATGTTCTGGATGGACCGCTGATAAAATCAGCTGCAATTTAATTAGACTAATACTGCATCCAATGATTTTACACTATTATTCAGCTCTTTGAGTGTCAGACTCAAAGCAGAGATGTTCAGGCTTGGACATTTGATATGCTTTGTTAACATATCCTATGAAAGTGGAATAATTTAATACTGTGAAATAAATAATTGAGTTCATTTTTACTGGGGGGGGGGGGGGGGGGGTCATGCCCCCCACTCCCCCACCCCAATCTGTACTGCCAGGGTGTCACCATACCCTCTGTCACAGTGCTGCTGTCTTCTCCTTCTGAAATGAGCCCGGACGCCTAATTCATCCGCAAAATAATTAGTGTAACTCATCAGGGATTTATTTACTTCTATCGGATCCTACTGGAGGGCTGACTGTTTCATTGTGTTGAAAGTAGACAGTAATCCACTGGTTTTAATGAAATACATTTCTCATCCTTCAGCTCTTTTTCCTCTGAGAGGCCTTTAGCGTCTGTGATTGAAGCTTTTTTTATTTCTCAGTTTCCTGCGATGCTCGCACCTCGCCGCCTCAGTTTGTCCGTTAATTCTCTCTCGGCCACCCACGGCATGTTTCCCGGCCTGCGTAATCAGCTGGAGAGTCAGCAGTTACTGTAGGGTGTGGATGCAGACGGATCAACTTCACACGCTAGTCCCATCCAATAGCCATTCATCCTCAGACATGTTGTAGGGGGAGAGGCTGGTTTAGGCAGGGAACTCACTGGGTTGCTAGGTGACAGTAGGCGTCACTGTCAGCTCACTTGCCTTCAATCATCTAAGGTGAAATACTGGTATCTTCTCCATTAAGTAAATATTGTCTGTTTAAAACTATTCAGCTATTGGTGAAAAACCTTTTACTTCATATGCTCCCAGCTGTCTCCTCTATCCCAGCTCCCACCTGCTCATAGGTTTCACATGAAAAGGGTGTGGTAGGTGTTGGGTATTGCATTGTATGTTTGGTATTGTAGTGTTATCTCCCTAGCAGGGGACAACCGTAATGGCAGAGTCAAAGGCCCAGACTAATATTATACTATACTACACCATTATTTGCATGGGTCACATAAATGTGTGATCTTGTTGTGTAATTTGTGACATGACATAATAAACACAAGTAATATGCGAAATATGAGCCTAGCTGTCAATGAGCTTAGCTGTCAATGTGGCACTGTGCACACCCTAGAACAGAGAGTGGTGCCTGATAATAATATTCCAAACAGTGAATGGTCAAATCCACAAATGGGGCACGTCTCCTGCACTGAGTTCCAGGCTCTGCAAATACACCGGTGCAGTGCAAGGATTACCTTACTAGGCCTGTCTCCTCTAGAAGAGAGGGCTACAGCAAACTGAACAGACTGGAAGCCAAGAGAGATGCAGGCAGAGGCTGTGGAATGGCTCCCGTTTCTTCCATATTGTTGCTACATATACTCAACCCTGTCAGCAGCAAACCCCGCGGGGCTGTAATACTCTGTAAAATTCCATCTTTATAAAAAGCCATGAGGTATTCCACTTTATTTAGGTATAGGTTTCCATATTTGATTAGCGCTACAAGTGGCGAGACCGCAAAAATTGCCCGGCTCTTGAATTTAGGTTTGGCACAGCTGGTTACTTCATAACCAGCACTCACTGGCAGGGAGGCAGGAAAAGGTGTTTAAGGGTGGTGTGGATGACTGCGGGCTTTGGATTCATAGCTTATGGGCTCTGGCATTGCTCAGCTCCTGGCCAATGCCAGAGTGAAGGGAAAATGAACAGACAAAAGACAGTCCTATTCAAATTTAAATGCCAATAAAACAACAGACACATCTGAGATTCAGTGACAGTTTTTCTTTTTGGCTACGCAATATCAAAATAGTTATCAACCACTATAAGACACATAACCATACCTATTAGAAATGCCTGTTTAGCACAGGTTTAGCTGCTGACATATTTTGTACTTGTCAAACACTTGAATGCCTTTACAGCTACAGAAAAGAGATGGTCACAGGTTGTTTTTTTAAGAGGGTACAGCATTTGCACAAAAAAAAAAACAGCTCTCTAACTTTCCAAGAAGCATGTCAGCACCTGGCTTGCTGTGTGAAATGTTCTATTTCTCAGATTACATCTTAATTGGGACAATTTTAACGATCCTTTTCCGATGTCTCCAGGAATGAAAACAGATGTGTGGCACTCTGCTTGAGCTCATCGGAATCAGAGAGGGAAAAAATGAGTAAAAAAATGACACACTCCTCAAGCGAAATCCCAGCACTAAACATTTGCTGACCTGCAAACGTTATTGTACACAGTGTATAAAATACAGTTTGCCAGGCCAGTAACTGTTTTAAATTGTCAACATACTGCCACTGGAAGCACAACATATTGTCATGCACCATACCACTCTGACCTCAGGTGAAGTGGTTTCCTGTCATTCCATACTATTATTTATTTATTTATTTATTTATGAGGTTAGTTGAAACAGGGTGAAGGGTTGGCCACATGCTTCTTTGATGTGAAGAAGAAACAGCAAAGAGAGTCCCCCCTGCACTCTCAGAATTAATACTGTCCTTTTCCCTTTAACTTTTCTGTTCCGTTCACTCAGACCTAAGACCAGAAACAATCAAAAGAATTCAGTTTCTTCGAGGTTATATTTTGTTCCAGAATATGCATCGTCTGTTAATTGTTACGCTCCGGGAACAAGAAATAACTAATGAGCTTAATCAGTGATGTGCCTGTTATAATTGTGAGTAATTGTTTGTGCACCAAGTATCATTTGCATGCTTCTCATGAAGCTTGGAACGGTTGTGTTTAAATGGTTTCACGCGTTCATTTGTTTTCCTCTTGGAAGAGGAACTGTAGCTGAAATGCAGAGTGCTCTTATGGTTGCAATTAAAAGGGAGGATGGGGGGAGTGATCAAAACAGCCAAAGGTACAAATTAACAGACAGCTGGAGGATTGTCTCAAAAATTAAAGGCAAAAAATGAAATGTCTGGATTTAATCACGGTCCTTCCAGGAAGCAAATATGAGTGGAATGTAAGACAGCTGAGGGGCGGCTTTCTGGGTACAGTAAGTGCGAGCAGACCACCGATTCCCAAGTTTCTTCATTATCGTGAGGATGACCGGTCACAAGTGTGACATTTTGTAATGGTAAAGCAAAGTCTGAAGGGAATAGTAGCATGTAGTCGTTTCAGAACATGGAGGATAAAATTGCGCCTTTAGACTGTTTCTTCTCATGACACCTGGACCAGCTTTTGATTGTCTCATTTGACTTGATGAGTGTGTCAGTTTAAATATCCCATCTACAGCCAATTCCTGTTTTACTATCATGGTAGCATACCTGTATATCTGTATGCTTCAAATAAGCACATAATATTTTATGTACAAGAAATGCATTTGCAAAGGTGTACAGGTTACAAAGGTACCTGTGCTTCAGTAATAAAAGGAATCAGCAGCTAATGGATTTTTTAAAATTTAAATCTGCACACTTGTTTAAGCAAAACCATTCAAAACAGGTCCTGCATTTTGGGTTTATGGACCTCCACCTGTGCTGTCAGTGTGTAATAAAATGGTATGAGCCAACACAAAGCATAGTTACCTCCTAAAACTCAGGCTAAAGCTAAATTCACATCAGCTGTCAGAAAGAGAGAAAGGTGAGTTACAATAAAAAATGAAGACACTGTCATAAAGCAGAAATGTAAGAAATTCAGTTCACGTTCTGTCTTTATTTTGTAAAATGTACTGTATGTAATTTTCTAATCATAATCACCAATCTATTTCATAATCATTCAACATCAGTGTTTTTTTTTTTTGCAGCCTGTGAGCATCTCCCTTGTGCAGTCAGGAGAAAAAGATACAAAACCAGGCTGAATCCTTGCCATAAGACAGGCAATAAGTGTTAACCAGGTGAAGCGGCACCGAGAAATGCATAGAGTCCTTGAGAATCTTAACTCTAGGTGCTCAGGCTTTGCTGGAGATCGAGGATGATGCAAGGTTAACAGGAGAGCTCAAGGTTTTCCCTGATTAATCAAGTAGAATCTCCCCCATGGCCAGGCCCCACCTCCTCCCCCTGTTCCATTCTCAGGATGCAGGATGGGGGGGCCTCTCGATGGCGACTGTGAGAATGGTGCTGACAATGATACACCTCAGAGAACGTACCCTCTAATTCTGTCTCCTGGAGCGTAAGCAGGGCCAACTGCAAACTTGCTGGTGCTTTGCCTCGGTGGGGGAGGGGGGGGGGTTGGTTTCCCAAGGAACCACTTCTAGATTAGAAGGAATCTCACACCGTGTTGGGAGGGGCCCAGGTCCCACCCCCCTACTCAGGTCTCTCCCCCTGGGGTCTTTCCAGGAAAGCATCACCCTCCTTGACCCCCTGTTATTCACCTCTCTGACCCCCAAGTCTAAACTTAGTTTGTTTTCGGTGTTCATCCTCAGTTGGAAGTGGAGCAAGAGTCTTTACTTTACACCGCCGAGTGAGACGCGGCACTACAACCCAACCCTCCCGAAAACCTGCACTGAAGCAAGGACAAGTTTGATGCTGCCGGTTTAATTTTTGAGTTATGATGAATTATGCCTGCCGTCTGCGAGAGGAGCAGGAGAAGGATACGCGCATCTGAGCCGAGCCGCGCTTCACGCCTGCCTGTGTTTAAAAATGATTGATTAAGCTGACACTCACTCAGGAGAGCGCGGACACCCCATTTCTCTTCCTCATTACGTAAGACAATATTTCAAATCGATAGAGCACAAGGGACGACACCAAAGGTACTGGGACATCCTTCAGAGAAAGTTTGAGCGCAAATATCGCAAACCAGCCCAACCATGTCCGTCGCGCTCTTCTCTACCTAGTTCCTGGTTATTTGTGTGTAGGCCAAGCATTAAAGGCTGTATGAGCCGAGTGCTGCTTTTTAAATTAAAAATGAAAAATAACACAGCAGCAAGGCTGACTGTTCTCTGCCATGTCTGAGGTTTCTCCCCAATAAGCTTCAGACGCTTCCATTATTCCAAACACCTTGGCCGGTACTATGGGGAAATGGAACCCAGGGAAAGCATTTGGCTGGATTTATGGGTATGAGTATTAGAAAATCAGCCTCATAAGGGCCACTGACTTGCTCTTTGCTTGGTGCACCCAATTAGGTGTGTTTCCAGGGATTCATGTTTAAATAACGAGACTTTGGAAAGAGAGGAAAAAAGGGGTAGAGCAAGCGTGCATCAGTGCATTGATGATTTGGAAATGGCATATGCTCGACCGCTTTGCTACTGTGCTAATGGGATGAACTGTCTTGTTTTTTTGGCTCAGCCAAACTGAGATACCAGGATACTTTTTATCATGTAGCCTGTTATTACATGCTGAAAGGGGAGCTCCAGCCCTCCCTTCCATTGACAGCAGCACAATTTCTTGTGACAAATCCAGCATCATAATCCAGAGTAGACTCATGTCATTTGAGCTTCCTGAGACATGAAGAAACTGCCTCAAGAACCAAGCCAAAAAGAGCAGGAATCTGGAAAAATATTATGTATACACATTGCCCTCTGTATTAAGTAAAACCATTGTTAAAATTGTAACAAAAACACAGTAGCAACATAGAAAAAAAAAGTATTCAGTATTTCTTCACAACAAATATGTTGTAGTTTGATTCCATAACTAAAGTGTGTATGGAATATGTGGAGCGCTGGATTATCAGCGGGATCCCCAGTTTTGACTGGAACAACTCAGTGATGACCCAGATGAGCCCATCTCTGAGCGGCAAAGGCTTAATTTTTATGATGGAATCCCTCTTTAAGCAGACCTTTATTTGATGAGAATCGCTCTCTCATTTTTAATTAACGAACCCTCCTGTTTTATTTGAGTGCCCCACTGTTTGGCTCACTGGGTGACTTCGACGCTCCAGCTGCTACCTCAGAGTTCCGGCACGTGGTGATCTTAGCGGGGCCTCTCTGATGCCTCTCCGTGCTCACGCTGGCACAACCCGACACGGGGGCCATGTCGGTAGCGGGTTCCGCCACCGCAAAAAACGTACCCCCGCCGGCTCATCTGACCCTACCGAAGTCACAGAGATGTATTGCGTTTCTCCGCAAGCGTCTAACAGGGCAACAAGACGAATTGATCTTTTAATAAAAGGCGCCAACCTGCCTCTTATGTTTAACTGCAGGGGATTAAAGCCAAACCCGGCTGTCCGCCGCCAGCTACCACCGAGAGGATTTTGTGGTTAACCCTTGACCGCGTCCCTTCAGAAGCGAAGCCGGTATGACAGGGCGTTAGAACGGCTGTTTGAAGCCTTTTATATTGCACTGCTCTGGCGCACTGCCTGAGCAGAGCTGACACTGGCCTTTATTAAACGTGAACGAAGCCGTAAAGAGCTATCAAATCCAGCTTGCTTTTCAGTTTTATTCTCCCGCTTTCTCGCTGCTGTAACCCACTGGGTACAGTGTGCTGCCAGTCAGGGGTCTCTGTTGCATGTGACAGGAGGGGATGGACAGCGGTCACCTCCCTGTCACATCGCTGGGATTTTCCTCCAGAGCGGTTTGTTAATGCAGCCTTACAAGGCTCATACATCCATCCATAAGGATGCCAGATACAGCAGACATCCATCCAGCTTGGTGATACGGGGCTGGGGCTGCCAGTCACAGCACACATCAATCTGGTGTGGTGATGTGGGTCTGAGGATGCCTGATACAGCAGACATCAAACCAGTATGGTGATATGGGCCATGGCATGCCAGATACAGCAGACATCAAACCAATATGGTGATATGGGCCAAGGGATGCCAGACACAGCAGACACGAACCCAGCATGGCGATATGGGGCTGGGGATGCCAGATCAAACAGACATCCATTACACATGGTGATATGGGACTGGAAGACCAGATGCAGTGGGACATGCAGGGTGAGAGGAGGCCAGCCAAAGGGATTTTGCACCATCCTTTTTATTACCCTTTTCCTCAGAGGCACACTTTTGCAGAGTATATAGCAATGGGCATGCCTCTTTTGCTAATCTGTCTCACTAATATTTAGGTTTTTCTGTTTGCTAATTGCAAAATAATAACTATAACATTAGTTGGGAAGAAGATTTATGAATTGTTGATGGTCTTCTTAATATAAAATCATGTTATACTGTACCTAACCTAGGGTAAATTAATCCACACACTTCATTTCCCAGTGTAAGAGACATATTGGATGGGTGTATTTGCTTTGTGCCAGCAATGAGCTGTTAAATTTTACAGTTTCCAATCCGTTTCTATGGTTCTTCCTCTTCCAAACCGCCCTGGTGCCATAAAAATCCAAAAGGCCAGAGTGAAGCATGCTCATTGGTTGAGAAACAGGGGCTCTTATCAGTCCAAAAAAGCACCGCAACAACCCCTCCTCTGATTTCATGGCAACAGAAGTATGAAACAGCAAACGCTGGCTGCAAACAAAGCCGGCGCGGCTCGGCGCGCTGACAGCTGGAGACAGTTGGCAGGGCGTGCGGAGGCAACGCTGGGGGAGCGCTGTGTGTAAAATTTTAATCGGAGGAAAAGGCGAGACAGGAAGACGAAGTGACACATTCGAGGCGGTTCAAAGTGATTAATGATGCGGGGCGCGATAGGAAAGGGGGAACCTTGGCGCTGGGGGTGCGCGGACAGATTAATGAGGGGGGGGGGCTCTGGAGGACAGCGGGGCCTGCGAAGCCTCCGCTCTCTTTCTGAACTGGCCGGAGACGGGGGGACCGCTATCACATTTCCCGCTTGAACCGGGCCGAGATACAACAAGAGCCAAACACGCACTATGTGGCGCTTAGAATGTGGAGTATAAGAGCCGAACGCTTTCCGATCGCCCTGCCCACCCACAGCCCAAAAGGCGCTTCATTTTTATAGTGTGGGGGGCAATGCTGCCAAACAGCGCCACCTAGCAGCAGTTGGAATTAAGTTTCAAATCACCAGATTCCAGTGACATAATCTGTACCAGTCATTACTGTGGAAAAAAAAACCCCAAAGATTATTCAGGAAAAAATCTGGTTCCAGTTCTCAAAGAATGCACTCACTGCAATGTGCTGAAACAGTGCAATCCTTAACAGTGGATATATTTCTACGGATGAAGTTTCATCAGGAAAATGTAAACAGATTTTAAACAAAAACCACTGGAACTTTTTGCACATTATTTTTTAGTCATATCACATTAAGGATTGTATCATATTTTCCAAAGACTACACAAACTGGAACAAATTTTTTATATCAATGTCAACTGTTCAGTTGTTTCACAAATTGACAGGTTGCATTCTGTTGTACTATACTGTATTTTATTGTAAGGACAGTATAAAACAAGGTTAGGGCAGTTTCTTGTTTTTTTCATTTAGTAGAACTAGGCATTTACAAAATAAAGAAATCCCGGACAAGGGGTTGGTGTGTGGTTGAAGTGTGCCGGAGCTGTGAGAAGGGAGTGATTTTCTCGCAGAGGAGTCAGAAGGTGAAAAATGGCGTGGTTATTTACTCCTGACAGGAGTTAAGCGTCTGTCCCTGAGGTGCAGGTGTTTCCCGTGGGCCCCGAGGTCGGCCTCTCTCCTCCAGCATCGTCTCACCCTGTGAGAGACCGCAGCGGAGCGGCAAACCTACACACACATCTCCGGGCTGGCTTCGCCCGCACAAACAAGCTTGTGTGTGTGTATGTATGTCTGTGTCTGTGTGCTTATGTATAAGCTTGTGTATATGTGTGTCTGTGTGAGAGAGTGCATGTGGGTGTGTAAAAAATACAGTGCGTGTCTGTCCGTGTGTGTGCAGGTGCATGTGTGTATGTGCATCTATGTAGGTGTGAGCATGTGTGTGTAAATGTGCCATTGAGTGAAAGTGGGTGACTGTATTTGTGTTTGTGCATGTGTGCTTGTATATGTGTGTGAGTGTGTGTGAACTGGGATAGCATGATTCCTAGCCAGACTCCTGGAGGTAGCAGGCAGGCTGAGTGGGGCTTTCCTTCTTGGCTGTGTTCTGTATCAGTAATGGAGATGAGCAGAGGCACTGATGAAGGTGTGCTCCTCCCTGCACATCACTCATTCCCTCATTCCGCTGGCCTCACTGCCAGTTCTCCTCCATAACCTCAGGATCTGTTGCCTGCTTTTTGAATTCCAGCAGAGCCGCATACAGTACAGGCTCCAAGAAGAACTGTCAGCAATGCCATTCAGATAACCTGCTCAATTACATTCTGTCACACACTTAACCTGTTTTCCATATTAGTAATGCTGAAATAATATTCTGATACATGATGTCAGTAAGTTTGTAACAGTGTTGATACAATGCAATTAGAGGAATAAGGTGCCTACATTAAAATGCGCCTCACTTATATTACTGTCCTCCAAACAGCACTCTCCCAGAACAGATCAAACCCTCAAAACCATTGTGCTTCCCAGCACAGATGAGTCACAAGGCTAAGCTGAACACAGACAAAAGTCTGTCAGGCTGTGTCAGACTGTGCAACAAGAATGTGAGCTAGAATGTGTTGCTAATGCACAAATACTGATATATGCTTGCACACGCATACACACAATCACACACAAAACATACAAACACATACATTCTCAGGCACGGCTAAGTGTATGGCATCCTACTACTTATTTTTTTACTGCTGATCTGTGTGTTCCTTAACTGCAATTATCAAAATCCCCTGCCCCTCCCCACCAGAGAGATCACACCAGAGTATGTGACACAGCCCTGCTCAGTGATGTTAAACTAAGACTGCTGGAATTACTGCAGCCTCTGTGTGTGTGTGTGTGTGTGTGTGTGTGTGTGTGTGTGTGTGTGTGTGTGTGTGTGTGGTGCGTGTGCAAAGGGTTTTTTTTTTTTTGCTAATTTAGCCTTTAACTCCACAGTACTGCAAACCATAGAGCTCCAGAAGACAAATGTCAGAACACATGTTGGCAGACTGTGTCTTTGAGATACAGATTCCTTTAATTGGGTGAGTGGGGACTGACTCCAATCCCCAGCACCCTCCCGTCTCTCCTCTGTTTCTACGTGTTAACAAAAGACACAGAGATGAAACAGACGTGGCCCGCCCATCCCCGTCTCCAGCCATCTCGGCGCAGATGCATTGTGGGTAAGGAGGTACGACGCATCGGCTTCAAGGAGACCTTTATGCGGCTCCCTGTTTTTCGCTCCTCCCCTTTCATCTTTATTTCACGTCTCCTGCCTCTCGCGTGTCGCCAGACGCAGCGCCCCTTCCCTCCGAGCGCTTTATTATTTATCAGCCCGACTCGATGGGGCTGATTGCCTCTTTAAGACGCGTGACAGGATCGACTTCATTCCCGCGGCCCAGGCAGGAGAACAGGAAGCTCTCTCAGCATCCACACCACCATAACAAGCCCAGCATGGCCACAATTCCACCCTCTCACAGGGGGTATTACGACGACAATGGACCAGACTCAAAGAGGGGGAGAGAGAGACAGAAAGAGAAAGCACTTTCCCTGGTTAATATCTTTCACAGTATTGTCCAAATTTTTCAAATTTCAAGAAATGGTCTTGAAATTATGGATATTTGAAATAAAGGGCATAGTGATGGTGGCAGTAACCATTATCTTCATTGTCACAATCATCATAATAATCATGGTTATAAACATAATCAAAACCATAACCATAATATTAAAACTAGTAACAGCAACAACAATGATAATAAATGTAATAATCACAAAACCAACTCTCGACTTGAAGTCCTATACTACAGGTGACCCTAGGACATGACACACCCACCTGTATTCCACAGACAATCACCATCAGTGCCTCTGGCTCAATAATGGACTGTGGAGTGGCATAATGGTAAGGAACAGGGCCTATAACGAAAGGGCTGCAGGTCTGATGCCCAGGTGGGACACTACTGTTGTACTCTTGGGCAAAACTATATATATCTAGCTGTATATATGGATAACATATAAAAGTCGTAAGCTACGTAGGTTGTTTTGACTAAGAGCATATGCTATTCAAAAAGTAATGCAAATGTAATATGGCTCCTCCCAACTCCCTGTTGAAAGAGAGCTGGACATGGTAAAATAATGAGACCTCAGACGAACTCAGGCGGGCAGGGATTCAATATCTGAGCTGTGCATTGGGCCCACATCCAGCACTGACATATCAATTCATTCCCCTCCACTGTCCCTCCAGTAATTACTTAAGCATGTTATTCTGTCCGCGTGGGTCTCAGAGTGCAAACTTGTGATTAATACAATAAGTCATTGCAAAATATGAAGAGCTCACCACACAATCCTCCGTCTGGCTCGCCCAGCAACGGGACCTGCTCCCACAAGGCGTCACTGCGCGCTGTAGCAAGTTCAGCTAATTGCGTGAGGGGCTGTCTCAAAATTTCCATCTTAAATCTTTATTTAAAACTCATGCACATGCACTTGATGTTCTCTGTTGCTGTGAATTTGTGATGTCTCACTGCAAAAACGAAAAGGTCCTACACTGTCCCTAAAGAGAACTAAAGAAGGTGTGCTTTTTTGCAAGAACTTATCCTGAAGAGTGAACACTTTTTATTGGTGGACACAAAGTGTGAGATGAATAAGCTGCGAATGACAGCTGTGCTCCATGGCCTTTGGATTTCAGCCCCATCTCTTTCCTCACGTCTCCTGGCTCTACTTACACAGGAAAGACCCTGCACATTACAATAAGCATATTATAACATAATGTGGTACCAGGTCTTGCTGCTGTTTAAGCTGTTTAAGTTAAGTTCTCCCTTACATTCAATCATTTTTTAACTTCCTTCCTTATGACACACTATGGAAGACATTTCATGGGACAGCTATGTCTTCATCATCATCATCATCATCATCATCATCATCGCCATCGTTTTTATTATCACCCTTTTGTTAGGGCCTTCTGAGTCCTCCCTGATCATCATTCTGCCTCTACTCTATTTATCTAGAGTACAGCTCTGGTAGCACCTTGTGTTTATGAATGCGACGTTTGATATGATGTTTTGGTTGGCATTGACTGGAACTGTACACTGCCTTCCCACAGCCATAATCACAGCAGGTAGATGTGGGTCAGTGCTGTAATGGTGATTCCTTTTTTTTTTTTTTACAGCCCTTTAGTTCCATTACCACTTATCTGCAATCAGCAGCAAACAACTGTGAACATCATTGGGTAATTTGCACTGAGTAAATTGGTTGGAGCAAATTATATCCAAAATCCACTTAAGCCTTGTTGCATTAGGTTTTAGTGTGGAAAACACAAAGGGCTGTTTCAAGCTTTTTATCTGACAAAATTTTGATTTTTCACCTGACAGAAAGTATAAAACTATTAAAGCTGACCCTGAGCAATGATTTTCTGTTCATTTACCTTCCTTAATTAGACATTTGCCAATTTAATTAAAAATGTGAAAGCACATTGCTTTGAATAACACCTTCTTTTCAATAGCAAGGCACTGAATGCCTGTTGAAGCAAAGGAAAGCATTTCAGCATGATTTTACTTAAGATGAACAAATCCATAAATAGATCATTAGGAGAAAAAAAAAACATTCCCTTGTTTAACTGCGGGAGGTCAAAGTTCAACTTGAAGTAGCTTCATAAACAAGGCAAGACATATAATCACAGTCAGAGACAAGCCCTAGAGTATGAAGAAGAGATCACTGAATGATAAACTTAACAGCAACAAGTCAAACTAACCCTGCTGTGTAATAAAACACAGGGTCTCACAGCTTGTGTGTCTGTTGATTTTACCACAAACATCACTGCAGTCCGCTTCTCAAGTGACCTGCATCAATTAACTGGAATAAAATCGAATGTAAAAAAAATAGTCCTGGAAAGTAAATAAAACAAGCCCAGTCTCTTCGGATGCTTAACAGGTTCATTTATTTCCTTCTGTGCCAGCTTTGCGCAGGGAGGGGAAATAATCAGAAAATATAATCATTTTAAAGGCAGAACTGATCTAAGTCCCCACTGACCAATCAAGATGTCCGTCCTTGTGAGGTTGGCGGTCCTCCAATGCAAGGCAAAGCTGTAGCTGATGTGTGTACAGATTTGGGTGTTTTTTTTTTTTCTTTTCAGATGAAAAGCCAAGGAAAAAAGGATTTTGGCATGATGCACACTCCTAGAAGCAAAGATCCCACCCTTTAGTGCAACAAAAGCAATGTACATGTGCCATTTTCCTTTTAAAAACCCAGCCAAACTGGACAATTTTCTACGGCCATGGCAGGCATGGCTCTGGCCTTCTGAAGACCCTTGCACGGAAACCTTGACCGATGAGTGATTTATGACATGCAATAGGTTTGTGGCAGGGACCAGCTTTTTTTAATGAAGCTTGTATGAACCATTGCAACACTCTTTCCATGATGACGGGTGAACACTGCTCTGCAGTGTGAAAAAGTCACACGGATGTTAGAAAGTGTTAGAGTGTTAGAAAGCAGGACAAGAGACTTCCCCGGCACAAACACATAAATAAATAAATAATGAAACTGTACCCAGTGTTCTCTCATCTAAACTTTTTTTCCACACTGAGCTGTCTCTAAAAAGTTCGAGAAACTCCGGAACTCTCCACCCGTGCCGAAGACTCATATTTTACATCTAAGGGCGCCCGGAATCTTTCTCCGGCATCTGCTCCGCTCGCGGCAGGAAGGGAAAAATCCATCACGCCCCCCTTGGGATTTGAATAATCTCCCGGCTGCGGTGTAGCGCGGGGCGGGTGTTGGGCTGTTTGCCGCCGCGTTCTGGAGCTCGCACCGTGTTCCTTTATTTGGCTGCGCGGCCCCAGCTTCAGGTGTGCTGGTCAGGTGACACTTTCCGCGTCCTCTTTACCAAAGATTTTGCAAGCAAATAGCTGTGACAAAGAATGGGCCCAAAGTGGAGTTTGTTGTATTCCTCCGGGGGATAGGGTGTGAGGTCTGGTACACCAGTTGCCAGCGTGCTCTGTTAATGCGATGTTCTTTGCAGGTGTTAGTGTAATAAGCATAATACAGCAGTTTTAGCCTGTTCATGTGATCTTCATCACTTGCATGTGTTTTCGTCATCTCCTCAGAACTGACTGCATTTCTAACTCTTTCCCTCGCAGAGACATCCTTGCTGCATCTGCTCAGAAACCTGTACATCACCCTGGATTCACTCCTTCTACCTATATATATATATACCCGAAACTCTCTTGCTTGGATCTTGGATATAATTTGCTCCAACCAATTTACTCAGTGCAAATTACCCAATGATGTTCACAGTATATTATTGTTTCAGTCACATCGGAAAAGGTGATTTGATAAATTACAGAATTATAAGAGTAATAATTGATATGTTCTGAATGGTTGCATTGTGACACCCAGCTGATGTTCAATGTGACATTTCATACAATAACAGCTGGGTTATGGTCGCTTTGGTGGGAACCATGCTTTCAGGGCGATTTCTCAGCTGCGCAGTGAAGTCAGGTGTTCCAGCCTCCCGCGTCATTGTCCAACAGAGTTAATTAGAATGGAAGTCAAAAGAAGAGGGTTCTAACGAGTTCCTCCAGATTCCATTCCTAATTCCACCCCGCTCGTTATTTCTGGTTTGCATGCACATGCAGTCCTGGTTGTAATTTGTGATGCTGGCCGGCCGCATTTGTCTCTCAGGAAGTGCATTAGACAGGATTACATATGCAAATATAATCTTTGCAGGCACTCAGCTTGTCACTGGAAGCCACATTCTGGGGGGATTCATTTATAGAGCAAAACATTAGGGAATATTCAGCGCTAATAATATAGAAATACATTTGTATGTTGTGATTACTATTATACTCCTGATATGATAGAGCGCAGACCATGAATTTCAGAACCAGGGGACTGCTGAGACCTCTCTGATATTGAGTTCTTTTTATTTTAAGACAAACCATGAAATACATAAGATCTTACACCTTTTATGCTAAGGCTGTAAGCCTTCTTCATAAGCCATCATGTAAAGAAAAACAAATAGACAAACATCAGTCTATTGGAGAGATTCTACATGATTTATTTTAATGGTAGATTTATGCTGTAAGGCATATGGAAGCTAAAACATTTTCATCTGTTTTATCCATTTAGTCTTGTTCTGCTTCTTAACAGAAGTGTTCTCCCTGAAACATATCCTTTAAGTCCTGAGTTCAATAGTGACCTTCATACTGGGGATGGCTGGATGACAGCTGAGTTCTACTGCCACTTCAGTGGCTGCCTCCTTTCTATTCCTTAAGGATGTTACCTTCAAGTGTTGCTCATACCTCTCAGACAGCTTTTAACGTCTTCAGCCCTGAATTTGTCAATTACAGATGATATTTCTCTGTATTTATTGATTGCTCTTTGAAAATCAAGCCTTGAAAATAAAGTGACGCAAGAAATTTTGTTCAATGCTATCACGGTTATTTGATAGCATTGCACATGTAACAGTACTTGTATTTTTATACAGTAAACAATTCTATAGCTTCTTATCTATACAAAAGATACATATGCATATATTCTCAGTCTAGAATGCGTGGCTTTCAAGTTCATTCACAGCCATACCCACCCTCACACACAGGCACGTAAACATGTATAAACGTATACATGTGACCTTCATGGCCAGAGGGCTCCTCTGAATTGTGAGGGAGGCATGGTAACGCATATACATGCAGACTGCAGGGAGGAGTGGCTGTAGTCTTTACTGGAATTATGCAAAGCTGTTTAGCTTTTGGCTGTTTCTTTCAATTATGGGGGGAGGGGAGAGGTAGGTGTACATCTTTGAACAAAATTATGTCTATATCTATAAAAGGCATGCTGTTGTATCATTCTGTGTGGGCTCTGGCCAAGGGCAAGAACTCTGGTTTGAGGTAACGGGACAAAGATGGCTTCACCTGAGCAGCAGGGGCACAACAACTTGGAGGCTAAGCTGCACATTTTCATTTTTCCTGAAGAAGCTGTTTCTTCCTGACTCCTCACTTTAGAAGCTTCCTGAGGTATAGTGGACTCCTCTCTCTAGAGGATTCCAGGGGTACAGTAGACTCCTCTCAATAACAGCTTTCAGGGGTAGAGTGAACTCCTCTAAAGTCTTCCATGGGTACAGCTGACTCCTCTAGAAGCTTTCAGGGTTACATTAGAATCCTCTCGGTAGAGGCTTCCAGGGTCACAGAGGGTTATCCTTCTCGCTGACCTCCAGGAGTATAATGGACACTTGGGTTTGTCAGTCAACAAGGTTTCCCTCACTGAGGCCCCAAAAAATTAAAATGAACTGCTGTCAACATCAGTATCTTTCTGCATCAGTCTCCCAGTCAGAAAATGTATGTATGAATATGTGTGCACACATCTGAGCGCATGCGTGTGGTTGCCTTCCTTTTGTTATTGCATGCACCCTGCTTTAAACAAAACAGCAGTTATTAGTGCAAGCAACATGTACTGATCAGCTGTTATTGGCTCCTTACTCCCCACTTTTCATCCACACACTCACAGACACCCACACAAATATAAGCCATGGTTCCTGTTTCCTGTGACCCTCTTCCCAAAGGGAGCACATGCCACTGCCCGGGAGCAAACTGTGTCCCAGTAACTATTGTGCAGCATGCTGAAATAATGCTGCATACAACATGTGCCACCAAGTTATTCAGCTCTCCTTCACAGTAAGTATTCTATCACCTTACAACGTGATAAAAAGAAATATAAGCTCAAAGCTTTCAGGGCACGAAGTGGTTAACATATTAAGGCGAGAAATAACATTAAACATTGTTACCCAGACAGAGAGAATTCCCAGGGGAGACTGTGAGACATAACAATTTAGTATTAAATAATACATTTTTCTTCCCAACTTCAGCAGTTTAAAAATGTCATATGTAAAGGAAAATATTCCCGCTATCACTCCTGACCTATTCCGCTGACTGGATGGCTGTCATTTAATCAGATCTATATCATTACGTCTATTAGAAAAAAAGAAACATTTTCTTTTCCATATTGGTGTCATTTATTGCAGATGAATTACACGAACGCGTAACTCAGATCGATGTGGGATGCATGGTTTACGGTCTGCTGATGAATGTGTCACGGGTGCATATTTCTCTCTGTCACATTTATTTGTTGTTATTATTGATCAAACCGAGAGGCCCCGCAGCACAGAGCAGAAGTCACCTTGTGCTTCAGGACATCAGTCTTTACGGGAGCTCCCTCAGCCCTGCTCGTCCATTAACAACAACACGCTGAGGTTTACAGAAGGGGTTAAGAATTCATCCGTTCAAACTGCAACAGCTTTTTAAATAACCACTTAAGTGCATGACTCCTGGACTTAAGTGCATGACTCCTGAAGTTAGGTGCATGATGCCTAGTCTTAAGCACATGACTCCTGGGAGTGAAAAAGGTATCAGGAGAAAATATTGCTTCCTTGAAGGCTTTTTACAAGCATCAGCTCAGTCACAACAACTCAAGCACACAGATACAGAAAATTGCATATTTAGTGTGCATGTTTTCATATTTATATTATGTTCACATTGGTATTGTTGTACATGCTGTTTGTGTGATGCTCCAAGTTAACTGTTTAACTGTAACAATGAAGTATCCATTCACGAATGCATTGTGATTCATGAGCTGGTACCCCTTAGTTAAAGAAGAATTTGAAATGTAATTTATTTTCTTTGCGACCGATTCTCCATGGTAGTTTCATTTTTTTAATTCATCATGTGATATATAATGTGTTTAATACATACATAAAATATATTCCTCTTTTAAGCCTTCCTTGCAGCTTCAGTATTATCATAATGGTGAAATCTACCATGGAGAATGAGTCAGGAATGGGGGTCTAAGAGGCTCAGAGTTCTCCTAAGCTTCCTCTACACAATCTGGAGGCTAACAATAGCCCACAGTTCATAAAGTGGCCACAGCTTCCTTCTGTGGGGTCACTTTTTTAATGAAGCCTAAGCCCCAGCTTTTTGACACAAATACATCACCTGTCCTGCTCCTTCTATGTCCCATGGCTCCCTTAAAAGCCAGCTTTTTGTCACGACAACTCAGACACAATCACCACACACTCCACGCTGCACGCCGACGCCACAGTCTCACAACAGAAGCAATTTCAGAGAAACGCAGAGCATGGTCCTTCACTGAACAGATTCGAAAAATGTAAATAAATAAGTAATGAATACATAAAATAAATAAATAAGATCTCACAATTCTTCCCAGTGAAGGGGGTGGGTTGAGCTGATTCACCTCATCCATCGCTAGTGTGCGGCACCCACCTGGGTGATCCGTACCAGCCATTTTGCAGCAGAAATTGGCAGGTGATGTGACAGTAGACAAACAAAGCTGGGAGAAAGTCATGTGACCACAGCGGGGGAGCAGTATATGGAAGACACCGCTGACTTTAAAGGAATGACACTAAAATCTTAAAATGTCCCTTTTTTCTATATTGTGCATCAGCCCAAATATCTTTTGCATCTGGAAGACCTGTGACAGACAGAATTCGGCTTGACAGAAATTTTTTATTATTTTTTATTATCTTTTATTATTTATTCTTTTTTTTTACCATAGCATGATAAGGAATTTAGAAATCGTCATGCCAACACATGGGAGTACAACATTTTTCTTATTTCTCAGTCACTGCGTTATGTTCTGTTTCAAAATACCTGCAAAAAAAAAAACCTTTCAGAGAAGACCGTCATATTTGTGATAAATCATTCTGTTAGTAACAACATCATACGAGATTTTTATTTTTAGCTGCAAAAACAATAAGGCGATTTCCATAAGCAAATATCTTATTTCTTGCATTTTTGGGACCTGAAGTCACCTGAGTTGATGTCACATGACCCTGTATTTTTTCAGGTGTGTAAAGCTAAGGGATTAATTAGCCAGTCTGGGTATTTCACACAGGACAGGGGAGAGCGTGGTTGGCTGCTGGGACATATGCTGGAAGCAGGCCAGCCTTACTGCAGAATAAATCACCCAAACCTCAATGACAGACAGAACCCACCGCAGCGCCTGTCTCGAGCACTCCTGCCCCCTGTCTCCCTCTAATCTGGCCGGGCCCATCTTT
This sequence comes from Megalops cyprinoides, assembly GCF_013368585.1. Taxonomy (NCBI): domain Eukaryota; kingdom Metazoa; phylum Chordata; class Actinopteri; order Elopiformes; family Megalopidae; genus Megalops; species Megalops cyprinoides. The sequence goes on along the minus strand of NC_050595.1, from coordinate 18,891,688 downwards.
AACGCTTGCCCTAATATTCCACCGCGTGTCGCTGGGATTATACTGAGGTTGGATTATCATACCTCCTCGTCTGAAGCGACTCTCACAGCCTGTATTTTTGTATACCATACATTTATACAGCTGGATAATTACTGAAGTAGCTCAGGTTAAACATCGTGATTGGGTTCTTGCAGTTGTGCCATACCTGGCGATCAAACCTGCAACCTACTGGTCACATGCCCAGTTCCTTCATCACCACGGCAATGGGTTTCCACAGATGTGATGTGACATGCAGGCAGCTACGGGCCATGCAAAGCATAACCGAGTATCAATTCAGCCACAAAGAACCTTCAACAGGAAAAAAGGCATTAAAAATGACAAACAGCAACCTTCACAGCAACTGTGGGAAATTCAGTGCAAGCTAATTAAAAAGGCATTCCTACAGTAAATGCTGTACGTGGGGCCATTCCAGTACATGTGCTTCATTACTGCTACTACCTGTCGCTTCATTCTCGCTGTGGTTAAAGACCAACAGTAAAGAGCAATTACCTTTGATAGAAAAGTAATCAGTAAAGGGAAGGAAATTATCCCTGCAGCAGAAATGAGGGACAGGGCTGATGAGGGAGAGGGAGACGTCTAAAAGGACTGGGAGCAGCGGCATTGTGGCACATAGTGTGTGTTTTGCAGATGTATTCCTGGTGTGAGAAGCAGGGAGAGAAGTAAACATGTATATTGGGGGGGGGGGTTCTTCATTTGATCACCCATCAGGTGTCAGAGCGGTCTTACATTTCGCAGAAACAGGAAGGGGCGTGTTACTTCCGCATGTGCTCAGCACATGCCTTCAAACGTTCTGCCGCTGCTCGTGTGGATGTCAATTTCATTTCGTGGCGCACAGCAGCCAGGTGGATGCTCTGTTCAACAGCAGCGTCCTCCCTCCTTACAATATGCAGAGCGCAGGCAATCCGGCCTCCTGTTTAACGCACTCTAAACGAAGCACGCTCCTCATTGTCTCAGCTCAAATCTGCACCATTTAGGAGGGGAGTTCGCGCCGATGAGAAAAAGGAAGTAGAAGGAGGAAATTAAGTCTCACTCTGCTCTGTAAAGATGGTAAATGCTGGTGCTCCTGCTGCATCAGACTCCTCATCGCATTGCCGTTATGAAAAATAGTTTGCTATTTTGGAACCCCCTGGCAGCCGTACTGAATCACCAAGGACCCAGAGCTCATTTGTCTTTTGTCAGAAATAAAGCCAAACTCACGGCATCTCTCCAAGCCGCTAAAGGATGAGGAGGAACACGAGGAGGTAAAAATAACCCTCGGCAGCTCAGGTGACTACACAGGTAAGTCACTTTAGGAGTACTGAGTGGCTTTTTAAAGTGGAGCTTCGGTGGGTTAACAGTAAAAGTAGCGTAAGCCCTCTGGGCTCCACAACCTCCTCATCTGCTCAGTGTATGTCCATTAGCACCCAAACCTTACCAAAGGTGACTGATACATTCAACAAAAATATTGTGGCATTGACATTTCTCTGATTCTAAAAATTAAGCATTTTACCACTGTGCTACTTTAAGACAGTATTCCATATAGCGAGTGCATTTTTACAGTAGAACTGCATAACACTTACATGTACTGTACATACACACATGCAGGTCAGATTGTGCATGTTTATGGACCTCATATGGAACATATTCCTTAGCACTGTACACAAAGTGTTGAGGTGATAAAAATGTCATGATCATATCAATAAAGATCATTTACAATTTTGAATATTAAATGGGGTTGTACCTGTAACCATTGCACACGGTACATGAAAATATGAGCATATACATGTAAAGCAAATTATGAATTATTTGTTGAGTATTGCAGCACTCTTGCATAACTTACAGAAATGAATACTCTACACCAAATTATTGTGACTCTGTTCATGCTGCACCCTATGGGTGCTGCATGGTAATGGAGAGGAGCACACTTTGGATTTGTGTCTCACTTAAGACAAATTTCCTCTAATTCCTTATCAGCCCACAAAACTACCCATATTGCACAATATGTTTTCAATCGGTTTACTCTTTGTGCTCATGGCAATAAATAGACAGACAGAAATTTCGTGAATGGTTTTTGCCTCACTTTGTGACTTCAGACACCCAAGTCAATTGAAATTGAAATGCTGAAGCAGTTGGGTTGTTACGTAAGCCGTCAAACAGAGGCCCCCAACAGGGATACAATCTTAGCTCGAAGTCAGAGACCTGCCTGACAGCTGCGATGCCCCCTGCTGAGCTCTATTGTACGTTGAACCAGATGAGCTTGTGGCTACCTTGGTCACACGATCACATCACATGACCAACCATCACTCCCAGGAACATAACAGCTGCGTCCTGTTTAGGTGAGCACCATCAACAGGGCATCACGCCTGTCTTTGCCAGGCCAGTGTTTGGTTCTGGTTTGTGTCACTGTGCAGAAAGTATTCCCAGTTCTGGGAGGCACAGCCTGTGCAAGAAAATAAGAGGTGTAACGATAAATAAGCCATTCAGCCCAGATTCATCGTTTCTGCCTGTAGGGTGTAGAGTGTAACTAGCACAGTGTCAGGCCTGGCCTTGAGCAATCCAACCATCTCTGCTTCCACTAGGAAGTCATGTAAGTTATTCCATGCTTGATAAATACGTTAAATACCAAAATTCCTGGTGTCAGTGTGGTATTCGCCTTTGGATAATTTCCACCTACAGTATGCCCACATGTTCTGCTGACAAAACTCAGCTTCAGATAGCTTCTGTGGTCATTCCACATGGCATTAGCTTCATCCTGGAACTGCTGTAGAGTGTCCACTATGTTGCAGCTGACAGGCGACCCAGCAATAGCCCAGTGACGTTCTGGTGACATGGGTTTACCCTCAACCCCACCTCTTGACATCTGGTGTGTTGAATGCCTCTTTGTGCGTGATGTAACTTGCTAGATGGCTGATTCCTGGAAGGACGCAAAACCACCAGAGGAAAGACCTGGATCTGAACAGCACTAATGAGGAACGGACACACCAGGTCACAAACAGAGATAATTAGATAATGCAGCTGTTGTGCGTCTGTTGCGCTGGAAGTCAGGCTGGACAACAGCGTCTGCTAAATGAATGTAACGTAATGTACAATAAGTGCAACCAGGATAGCCAGTTTGTTTGTCACACACACCCTGACAGCTTATTATTCCTGAGTCCTTCATGCACTTTAATGGTAAAACATGGACTTCCTTTGTGAGGTCAAAGTACGCTCATGGGGACAGGGGTTTTAGTCATTCTTTTCAGGTGCCCTGCCCCGTCGCCATAGAAACCGCGCCTGCTTTGTGCTTTCCTCCAGTCCAGCTGTTAATAACTGACAACACAGCGCATCTGTTGCAGCTTAGCATCTGTTCGATAGCTCAAATTTACGAGCTGGTGTACCAAAACAGATAAAGTGGATTTGCTCTCAAAGTTAATCTTTAGTTGTCATTAGACAACCAGAGGGATATTATACACTTTTCTCCCCCCACTAATGTACTGGATAAGATCTTTTTTTTTCCTATTACCTTACTGTATATAACTGTAAGGCGCTCCATTAGGATGTGTCTCCCTTAGATCAAGCACAGTTTGATCACACCTCATTGCATCCTCCACTATAACTCTGGGTGCTTTCTCTTCTGTTGCTGAAGCATCCTCGCTTCCTTTCAAGTTGCATCTCCTTTAAATTAGTGTGTGTGCTGTTATTATGAAAAGCACTCCACCAAGCACTCTGTGACACTTCCTTTGATAGCAGCTCTATATCACACAGAATTTGATTGATGGGTTGATTTTTTATTTTCTTGTCAGTGCAGAAGGAAAATGATGTTTGGCACCTGAGTACAGACTTCTACCAAAAAAAGGTGCTAATGTCCATCACTTCTCCTTCTGTACTCATAGTGCATTGTCCTCAAGACCAGCAACAGGGGTCTGGTCTGTATCAACAAAGCAATGAGAACCTCCCTCCTTCGGTGTGTACAGAGAAAACGCCTCATTCTTCCATCCACAGAAGAGAGCTTATCTCAGAATAAAATGTGGTGTCTAAGGTTCAAATACACAAAATATGTGCTAGCACTCTATGTGATTTTGTTTGCCCTCTGCCGTTGCATCTCTCCAACCTGTTTTATTCTCTGTTTTGCCTTTGTACTGGCATTTCATTTTTCTTCTGTGTTGTGTTCAGTGGCGCCATCCTCAGCCATTCTTTTGCAATGTTGCTGGATGAGGTTATATGTTAAAACCAAATTTGAATAATGCATTGATTGTCAGCTGTACCGTCTTAACGCTGCATTCAATGATAATTAGGTTCTATTTTTTTTTCTGCGTGGGCCATTTCCATACAGTGTGCAATAAAGAGGTCTCTGTAAGTGAATGAGAGCTATCCCTGGGAAAAAAAAACAAAAAACAAATCCAATACAACAATGTTGTCAAGCAGCTCACATCACAAATAAGATTTTAGCAGTTCAAAAAAGGCGTAAAAAACATCTTAAACGAAGGTAAGGGGCTTCTGCAGCATGGTGATACTGTATGCACGCCAAGCTTCAGCGATGCTGATTTGCCATTAAATTGGCCGCTCGAGCTACAACTCCATCAGCGAGAGCACCAGCCAGCCAGAACCGGGAGAGACATATGCTAAGTTTATCTTCGGCAAATAGGTAAGTGGCACTTTAATATGCGCCTGCCCTAGCGGTCTCCTCTCCTCGGAACGGACACGTTCGAGGTTTTCTTCGCTGCAGGGCGAAGCGCCGTAATAGAATCCCAGCCCGGCTCCGGCTCGGCCGATCTGAAGGCAGGTCGCGTGCACCGTGCACCGAGTCGATGCCGGGGTTCATTTGCACGGCTGCTTTGCATTCCCTTTGTACTCTCCGACGGGGGGGCGCGGAATCTTAAGCCAAGTTCAAATAATAATAAAAGCTTAGTCCACCGTCCCCTGTGGAGCACCACGACCCACCCTATCTGCAGAAGAGAGAACAACCTCTAACCTCTACCTCAACATTTTCTCGACTTGGCCGATACAGTCAGTCACAACAGGAGAGTTTCACTTATAAAGTCCACCTTAAAATGGCCTGTTTTACAGGCGATTTATCCTTTTACAGGGCAGTAATGAAGATAACTGCATATTTCTAACTTCAATACAAATTAGCCTGCACTGACACTAAACATAACCATGTATTTGTCTTGTAATGTGTTTGTCCAAACTGCAGATTCACAGAGATCCTCCATGCAGTGTTGATTCAAAATGAATAAAAATTAGGAAAAAAAAAAAAAACTAATGCGAGCATACGCTTTTAAGATAGAAGGTGACTACATTACTGCCTACATATCGTCCCAGCAGCTATATATAAGAAAATGGATTGCATTTTTTAAAGTGCAATAAGCAATGATATCGGTCATGGTCATGGATATTCACTGGGGTCTCTTTGTATGTCTCTGCCTTAATTAAGTTATGGCTCTGTATGAATTTAATGAGCAAGACATACAGAATACACCTAGAGCTACAATGCTTAATGAATAAGATAGCTAATCACATGCCGTTTACATTGGCTTTAAATATCCCTGTGATCAAAGGCCTGGGTACAGCTCTCTGATATTAATAACAAGTGATTAATGCGTAGATAAACATGGCTAAGGAAAGGGAATATTCATTAAAGAAAGAAATATCACAGGATATATTCTGAAAATATTGGCCATCTTAATGCTAAAGCAAATCAAGCCAAATGTATCCATCACAAAATACCCAGAAATAGGTGCAATCAAATATTGTCCTTAAACACAGAAGAAGTGGATAGTCCTATCTGAAGGGATTGGTGATATACTCACATTATGAGTTAGCTGCTTAGCTAATGCCCTTCTCCTGGGTGATTTATATTGCTCACATTTCCATTTACACAGCTGGATATTTGATGGAACGATTCACATTAAGCACCTTGCTCAAGGGTACAATGACAGAGCTGAATCAGGAGTTCAAACAGGAAATCTTCTGGTTACAAGTTAAATTAGGTGAGACCAGACGTCTGCCATGAACAGACTCTCCTTTGACCTTATCTGTGGTTTTCGTCATGTTGGTTTTGGGTCACAACTTTCATCCCTGCAAATATCTTCTCATGCCAAATGTTTTTGGGTAGCTATACACCAGACTGTGGATATATCTCTTCTATATTTTTTTAGCAGGTACCCGGGAAATTAATGGATGTGCATGTTTTCCGTGTTCCTGTACAAGTCAAATTAGACCGCAGGGAATTCAGCACCCACTCAGGTGCTGAAGAAATAACTGCTTCTCTCCATGACAGGGAAAAAAAAGAAACATTCAGGAAATGTATGGGCTAAAAATGGACATGCTAATTTCATAAGCCCATTACGAAGAACAAGCGTGAATCCTTCATGCGCAAACCAGGACTGCATTCAATAGAGCTGAGTTGCAGCAGTGACTTTGGCTCTTTCCAAGTGGTTTGCCGTAGCGCAAGCAGCTCCATGTACTGACAAGAACGTAAGTTCACAGACAGAGGTCACAGAGTCCGCATACTCATTACAAAAGCCAATAAATTATTTTAAGCCGTGCTTTAATGAATCTAACAAAACCAGAGTAATTACAAAGCCCTCCTCAAGCTATTTGCAGATTTATATTAGGTGACTGGCATGTTAGTTTTAAAAGTTAATATCTAGCAAGCCTATGCAAAATTCCTTATGAGCTTATTTATATACCACACAGTAGGTAAACAATGCCACATAAACAGTGTATGAAGACGAAATGCAGTCAGTGTCTGATCAACCATTTGTGGATTATATGGTTTGCAGATTATCCCTGTTGGTGGTCGTCACCCATACCACATGCTGATGGTAAGGGTGAGGGGTCAGTCTAACACTCACTGGGTACCCACACAGACACATTATCAAGAGGAAAGGTATTAAATTATGTTATCATAAACATGGCATGATAAAATACAGCCAAATATCCTGAGGCAATAGCTTCATAAATGTTTTGGATTAAATTCCACCACAAAGTGCATTACACTCCGGAACTATGGCAGATGGGAGGATGAAATCTGCCCATTGGTCCATGTGACAAAGGGAGTGGACCATCGATCCCAATGACTGGCTGAAAGAAATTTCACTTCCTGATCCATTATAAGACAAATACATGCACTGCACACATACTCACGTACTACACATTATGTATGCCATGGCAAAAAATAATCTTATAAAGGCAAATGGTGCAGATATTATAATATATGCCCTGCCAATTATCCTTAAACATACAATGCACACTATATGGATGCGATTTGTCAGTTGCTGCTCTTTTTTTGGATGGCAGATTCCCAGCCTGAAATGTGCGGTGATTAGTGAGTGGCCTCATGGGTTATTCTCAGCTCTTCTCGATTGCTGCTTCATCATCCGTCAACAAGGTGCAAATCAAGCCAGTCTTTTAATGCACAATTTACTCAGCTGGTTACAATTATCTCTTCATCGTTGATTTTGTGATTCCAGTCATTACAGGTATGATTTAAAATGATATCTGCCACCATAATGACTGACAGCAACTGGAAACAGCTAAGGAGAAGTATGAATAGCACATTTGTCAGGAGTTGAATTTAAAGCAGTATTTTCTGTTCTTAATACCATAATTCTACTGCTACTGTAATATAATAGTAATAATAATTAGAGGAATTATGTTTGATTAAAATTTGTTACAATCACACCCAAATGTTTCAGTTTCTATCAAATTTCTTTGGAATTCATAAAATATGCAAAAAATATTTAAAAATCCATCCAGCAGCCTTTTTTCTGATATTAAATAGATGTGAAAAAAAACTGTAAAACAGCATTTCTCTAGCAGACATCACACATTGGACGGAGGCCCAAATTGCGTTTTTAATTAGAGGTGCTGGTGGCAGAGAATGGATGGCTTATCAGGTCATAAACAAGTGTGTTACCAGCGGGCCTCTGAGAAGCCCTTTTGAAAATCATTCTCAGGCACTTAACACCACCAGCCAGGGAGATGGGGGGCGGCTCAACGGGATGCAAGATTAAAATTCGTGTGGAGGCAAAAGACTGCAGCTGTGTAATTTGAACAATTACACAATCATCAGAAGAACACTACAACAAGAAGACGAGGGCTTTTGAAAATTACAAGGAGGCAGCCTGAGAAATCTGCTGCAAAGAGAAACAGGCCGACAATACCAACAATTATAGTGCAGAATCTGATCTGATTACTTAAGTTAGTACAACTGATTATTGCAAGTATACAAATTAATCATATTTATGTAAAATATGATTTATATATAAAATGATGTAAAATTATATATGCATGATAAAGTCACCCCGGATGAGGCAAAGATGGTGCCTAATGACTATTACCTAATGATTACCTAACCTAAATACCTAATGATATTAAAAGATTTCATAGTGAGCTTGTATGTACAGTACAAGTATAATATGATGAAGAGAGGACATGTTTTTCAGGTCCATGTGCTTCTTCAGTTCAATACTTATGTTTTCGCTGCACAGATAATGTTGATTCAGGTCTCTGGCATAGAAAACATACCACAGAACATGAACAATACCACTTTACTTTCTCTCTTTACGTTCTTTCAGAGTGTTGTTCCCAGCATGTGCAGTGTGTTTAATATTCATAGATGAGAGCATCTCTGAATAAAGACTTCATATTTTCCCAGCTCATTTCCATTCTTGTTGAAGTACTGCAGTAAGATAGTGGCCGCAGTGCTGCATGACACGGGATTGTTTGTGTTTGCAAAATATTTGTTTGAATTCCCTATTGTCTCACCACAAGGTTTTCAATTCCTCCGGCTAAATATGAGTCTGATATTCAGGCATGTAAAACTGAAATGTTTCTGTATGAAAGGGCAGGATTAAGGATGGTCCCTTTCATCTTGGAAGTACTTATCTGACACTCGTCTGGATCCAAGCTTCTTTTTGAACAATTCTGAGGCCTTCCTTTAATGAAAACCATTAAATACGCAATTCGTCCTTCCTACAGCTGCACAAATATCCCATATAGCTTGCACACAAAGCAGTGAACCTCGTATCAGAGAAAGGATGTCTTTGCCACATTCAGTGTCTCGAGGTTAAATTCAGAGTTTGTAGGTAGGAGGGATGGGAGATATTGCCAGTGGTGGAAGTAGCTACTTTGATACGATTAAAAGATCGGGTTCCATAACTAATTCCTAGCTACTCTACCTAGCACTTATTCTTACATTCAAGATAGGTATAAATGATCAGCTCTTGGAAATTATTAGGACAGTTAGTGTATGAGTTAGTTATCAGATACAAAGTGCAGTTCGTTGGCTGATGTGTCATTGTGAAATGGCCAGTGGGATATTCGTACTTCTCAGCCTCTCTGACCCCTGAATCACAAAAAAATGGCCATCTGCCAGCAACGCAAGAATAGAGCAGGAACATAACAAACAGCAGCAAGGACCAGAACACAAACACTAATGCAGCACATTTAAAGCTATGCAGTGATTGAATGTGTTTTATTTCTGTGCATCTAAGAGCTGTTGCCATGACCTGCACTGATCCTGCAATATTTGGGAGAGTTGACTCAAAAAAGGTGAAATTAAATTTCACCTAAACTATTATTCCCTCCTTGTAGTAAGAGCTTACCTCAGACACAACAGAACCATAAGGTCTTTAAAAGTCCACTGGCACAGGAATCGGAATATTCAGCCAAGCAGGTACTGAGCTGAATCCCTACCTGATGGCCCCACCCCTGTGGGAGGTGGGTGTAGACACCTGGCTCAGGGCTACAGTGCTGACAGGTGAGATTGCAGGTCTTCCAGGTGCTTCGCCATCTGGACCAAGGCACATGAGCTACCGTGGTAACAGAGCACAGTTAACCTTAGCAACCACAGAAACAGTGCAGGACACCTGAACTTCAGTGGCAGAAGATTACAGTCCACCTGAGCTACAGCAGAAAAAGACTGTGTTACAGATCCAATGATGACAATAAATTTTATTCCACTTCACTCAAACTGTATAAACATTTGACCTATTTACTCCTGTTCTGTTTCATACAGATCAGTATTTAAAATATACATCAACTCTTACATATATTATGATACATATATTGACACATAACTGAAACATATATTATAGGCAAAATATGATATCACAGATTAAAAACAGCAAAACAGCTTACATGAGCTTCATTGACCGGAAATGATTTGTGGCTTTGGTTCAAAACCAATTTGGAAAGATTCTCACAAACGCATGGATACGCACCAAAGCAGGCAAATGCTAACAAAATACAACCGCATGCACTCAGGGGGTGTATTCACCTCTGACATCCACTGGGCACCACATAAAGCATGGGACACTGAATCAAGTCGACATCCAAAGGATCAGTGAGCAAGACAACCAATCAGAATACAGTGTCAGCACTGCATCATTATGAAACATCACAGCACATTAAAATATATATACAAAATATACTTTATATTTTAAAAATCTGAGTAAATAGATCTGGTCAGTGCCAGTGGGTCAACATACACTTGTAATTAAAAATAGGTCACAGTGCTACATGACAAAAAACAAAGATGTGGTCAGTTTTGGGATAGGTAGTCAGTTTTTGGTAGAGGTACCATAGATGTTGGATATCCTTCTCCACAAGACTGCATGCGTGGGAATTCTGCAAGACCCCCAAGTAGCAGATGCATGCTGGGACCCTGTGCAAGGCACAAGGCCCAGAGACTGTGCAGTCAACTGCAGCTGAATTCTGAGCTGCGCTGCCTGCCAAATGCTCTTTTCCGTGCAAACAACCCATTTCCATTTCAAACTGAAAAAAAGCTCAAAGCAAAGCTGATGCTGTGCAGCAAGGAGTACTGCAGTAAAATGCTGCATGTTTGATGGCTGTCACAGTGCAGGGTAACGAGGGGAGGGGGGAGACCAAATCATGATAGTGCAGCTTGTGTCTCACTCCAGGGTATACACCAGTGCTTCTTCAGTTACACTGTAATTCCCACTGCTAGGAAACAGGTGGCTTACATTCAGCCACTTCCTCTTGGCTACTAAATTCAGACTCTGCACTGGGAAATCTTCTGTGTACAACAGATCTCAAATATATGATTGAATTCCAGAACAAGAGATTTAGTGCTGCATTGTACTGTCCATCTCTGCTACAAAATTGTAAATGCCTCCATGTCTTCTTTTGCGTCTTTTTGCATCACTATCTATAGAAGTATGGCAGTGAAATTAACCTCAGTCTTTGGCTATTTTCAATCAGTAGCGTTCAGGTCAGAAAGCAGCCAATCAGAGACGAATGTTGGAGCTGCAGACAGGCCAGGTCAGAATACCGCAACAGTCTCCAGAGATGACAAAGTGTGTTTTTTTTAAAGACGAGACTAATTTCCCTACCAGCCAGCCCTGGGTCCTGGGTTTTAGATTCATTTCTGCTGAGTAAAACCCCTGTGGTATTTTCCTAAAGTTTAAAAACCTTTGTCTAAATGGCCTTTGCTTTGTGCAGCTGGTAGACTGCTCCCGTAGATGAATACTCTCCAGAGGGCGGTAAATCCCAATAAAGGTTCCTCTGCCGCTCCGCGAATGAGCGCACGAGCGAGTCACCGCGCTAACGGGCAGGAGGCGTTACTGCCATTTCCCATTTTCATCCCCGCCGCTCCCATTCCTCTGTCGGCTAAAACGCCCTGGTGTTGACACAAACCAGGCTTTTTAAAAAATTGCTGTGACATAAAGTAGAGGCACGTATGAAATCCCCCCACAATAAAGGCAGAATATTAGTCAGTGTGTATGTGGATCATCTGAGCTAAGCCGATCCAGCGCCCAACATCGCTGATAAGTATATTTAGTTCTTACAAATACACGTCACCTTAAAAATGCCTTGTTTGGCGTGTCCTGTTTTGTTTGAAACATAAGCAATTACACATAAAGATCTAAAAAAAATTCTTCATCATTTAAATACTAAGGACATCCACGATACATGTCCCAATTTTCTATTTCTTCTTTACAAAATGAATAAATGATACCTTCTGGTGTTTTCAGCATCTGAGAGGTCAGACACAAGATACTTGCAGATCGGACATGGGGAGACTTAACTAATCTGAGTCATCACTGTTTCATCAGATTAAAAAAATAATTTGCCAACTTCTACTTTTCAAATAACTGCTGGCATTAAACAGTATTTGCTTAGGTCTATGAATACAGACCATTGTGCATGAATGAAGAAAGCAGGTCAGTAAATCTAAAACATGGCTTATTTGGCAGCTCAGCTCATGGCTTTAAAGTGTAAGTCCAGTCAAAAAACAAAATGTGACATTTTATAATATGTATCAAGTGCTTGCCTGCACAATTAACCATTGTGAGGCTCATCCTGTTAGCCTAGGACCTGACTCTGCTCCTGCGGTTGGTGACAGCCTGGCCTTACTAGCAGCCAGAGCTTTTCATCAGAGTGAATGGAGAATCACAAAGCCCCTGTCCACAAAGGCTGCTTTTCTCTGCTGATGGAACTCTGATCATTCAAAGGCCCCATAGATCATGTGGAATAACTTCTTGTGAGTTTATGAGTGAGAGGTTTGCGCCTGATGTCAATGCTGAAGATCTCTTATCTGAAAAAAAACCCTGCTGCAGCACTGTCAGAATGTAGTCACAGGGCCCTAGGGGTGTCTATACATGACTACGCAATTGAAAAACAGCAACATGACTGGAAAGCCATTACAACTTGAGGGTAGGTCCAGGTGATGATCAGAAACACAGAAAAATGCGAGCCCTGTTAAACATATATGTATTTGGTGCTGGACATGATAAAAAAGGCTGTGAAAATAACACAGTATATTGAACACCAATGAGGCTGGTAACAGAGACCATGTGGTAACCCTATTCAGGACAGCCTCCTCCCCTGCAATGACAGACTGCCTTTGTGTAGAAAGAAGCGTTATATTGCAGAGTTCACAGGAACAATATTTGAACAGTCTATTTAAACACCCTGCGGCCAGAGCAGTAGGCCACGGAGCAGTTGCTGGGAATGGGCAATGAGGCCTTGGGTGAAGATCTCAGCCTGTTTGCTGTGTTTTTTTGTAATTAGTTGCCAGCTAAGCTTTGAGGTATTGGAGAAGAGCTATTGATAATTAATTGCATCATCTGTTTCCTCTCGGATGCAAGCCCAAAAAGTTCTCTGACAGTACCCCCCCATCAGAAAATAGTGGTATGATCCCAGTAAACCTACCCCTGGGCTCCCAAAGAGGGCAGTACCATTATACAAGGCTGGTTGGGAAGCGCCACTCAGTAATGCCAGACAGCAGCAAGCATATCCCCGAACCAAACCTGGCTAGCTGAGCGCTCAGACAGGCACAAGGTCACGTCCATGTGCATTTGATTTTACCAGTTTCTCAGTGCCACGCCTTTCACAATGAATACAGTATGAATGAACGATGAAAGGAACAGACCTTCACTGCACTGACACAAAGCATCACTCTCTGTTCCTGTGTGTGTGTGTGTGTGTGCGTGTGCGTGCGCGCGAGGGGATGTCTGGGGCAATATGGAGGTATCAATACTGCATGACGTCCCCCTGGCTTTGCCTCTGCTGTCTGTTAGCTTCCCGGCTCCAGCAGTATGCTCACTCCCTGCTCACGCTGCATTCTCCCTGTGCCACGCCAAATCCTCCAGACACCATCACCTCGCCTCCTCCACACAGCCCTTCACGCCACTCTCCCCTCCCCCAAACTCAATCAGCACTTGACTCATGATTAAATGCTGGTTTGGCAATCAAAATTAATCCAAAAACATTTTTGCATTTAAAAAGTAACACTTCCATGTATTTGTGAGTCAGAGTTAAGGACAAATGTTGATTGAATCCATGGGTCTGTCCCTACCTTGCAGAGTAAAGGCTGTGTCTGCAGGAAGACTGCATGCCCTTACGTAGGAACATACTTTATCTCAATAATTAATAATTACAGAGGGATGCTGAATAATTGAACTGAACTTGGAGGCTTTTCTGTGCAACGGAGCATTGCATGCAGTTGATGGATTGCTGGGATTTGATGCTCCTGCGCATTAGAGGAGACAGGAAATGCTGTCTTACTCCACACCCATTGGTCAATTATTCAACTCGATATCCTAAAAAAAAGTGACCCCTGGTCGTGACATCTTTAAGCTTTTCACTTAAGATGTGTATGTGCGCAGTACCTTACATTTGTTGAAATGTTTCATGCTAGACAGGTTGCCCTGTCTCAAAGCATACCCCATTGCCATTTTTAGCTAATATTGGTTTCATATTTCACCTGATAAATTAGAGATAAAACAGCTGAAGCATGAATACTGAAATATTTTGTAATTTGTGGATGTGTTCCATGCCTAGCAAAAAGCAGGTTGAAGACACAGGCACCAATTTCAGGGTGCCAAGTTTCCCCCGGACCACTAGAGGTCCCGTGGCAGAAATGAGTTTTCACCAACACCAATAATTAATATTAATTGTTAATAGAGTGACATTTGGATGTAGAAAATCTGCTTGGAGTATAACCTTATGCTAAGAGAGGTAAATTATTCATAAATGCAAATTTCTGTCAAAAGTCAGCACTGCTGCATCTTCTCATGTAAGGTAAGTTAAGGCCATTCATATTTAATAATTAATAATAATAATTATATAACATATTCAAACAGGTCCAATATCCACCATGGAAAAGGCATGGAATTTCACTGTGATCATTTTTCACAATTTTTTTTCCATAAAAATTCACCTATTCATAGGGTTGTGTTTGTTGCAGAGAGCTAAAAAAACAAGGCAACAAGCACCTAATTTGTGATCAGTCTTTATTCTGAAGTGTTCATTCCCACAGGAATTCATTATTTCTAGAGGTTCCTTCATTTTTTCCTACCCTTAACGAGACGCCATCCCTCAACGAGGTGATTTAATTATATTCACAGAGTAATGAAGAACTATGGAGCATGACGACAGATACAGCGAATAAATTATCTATTCTTTTTTCCCCAGAAGATGATTATGTACTATTATGTAAATTACTCTGCCCACTCCTCATATATTTCTTTGTTTGCTTACTTTTGTTTTGATCTTCTTTTTTTTCAGAACTGTCATTGTATTATTACCCATTTACAGCTAAGAAACATATTTCAACATGAACTGTTACATTTAATTGTTCTGTATAATTGTTAATATTTGCTGTATTAACAATCATAACAATGCGCTTTTGGCAAGGAAAACAAACTCAGCCTTAACATGGAGTCATGTTCACCTGTGAACTAGTCGCATATACACACACATTCACACACGCACAGACATTCTGGGGGTTAATAAAAATGACGGAAATTTAAAATGATGAAAACATAAAAAGTGACAGAACTTTTGATTAAAATTAGAGTGTTACAAGTTTTCACAGATGTCCTTTCATCTTATCATAATTAATATGTACATGAATAACTAATAAACCCTGCAGCACTACAGTACATACACAGTACTCTCTCATAACCCATCTATGGATTACATTTTCAGACACTGTATGGAGGCGGGGGAATGCAGAACTTGTTTCTACATCCACACACAGGTGCTGAGGAGACTTCCCCTCCCTGGGTTGACTAATATCTGTGGCCTTGTAATATCTGCAGCAGGACATTCATTTGCAAAGTGCCTTCATAATACAGAGCACCATCTGCGGCGGACGGGGCTAACAACTGTTGCTGGTTAAATTAGCCAGCTCCATCATCGTGATGCATCAGCGGAGCGCGCCTGCTTCCCGTGACCTTTACCTGTCCCGCTACCCGGCCCTCCCCTCCGCTAATACAGACGCAAACTCAACTAGGTCAAGCACCAGGTATGAATCTTCCGCTGCAGGCGGCAGCAGGGTTTGCCAGGCGGGTGTGTGCCGCGGGCGGGTGTGACAGACCGTGAGGAGTTGGGCGGGGGGTTGGGGTTCGAGCGTGTGGTGTGCCGTGTGCTCACGTGTCCGTGACACGGTCCCACAGGCTCAGTGTGCCACTGGCCAAAGGGCCTGACTCCTGCTCGACGGTCCGTCGCTCGCTACCTCTTGTTTTTGAAAGTGGCAGTTTATTACGAGAAAGGGGCTGGCATCGTGCTTACCATACTTCCCAGAAAGAGAATTGTTATGCTGTGCCACACTCACACACAGCACTCTGCAAGAAGTGAACATGGAGGAAGACATTTGCCATATGAATGAACTGTTCCTAAAATGTAAAAACTGCTTTCAAAGCAAGCCATTTTGATGGATTCAGGCCACATGATAGTTGCCTCAGACTAGTCATGAAGCTGCACTAGCAGCACTAAAACGTAGGAGCAGTGAAATGTTAGCTCAATGCTATAATATAGTGATCCGATGGCCGAGTGCTGTAGTGGTTAGAGAGCTTGAAAAGTGACCACAAAAACTGCAGTATTTATTTCCAGGCGAGACGCTGTTGTTGTAACCTTGTGTAAGGTACTCACCTGAATTGCTTCTGTAAATACATAGCCACATAAATGTATGATATGTTGCTAGCTGGAGATATAAGCTATGCAAGTTGCCCAGGCATCAGTAAAGGATAAACTGCATATGGGTTGATTTTAATTATTTTTATGACCGTTTGTGTTCCTTGGTTTCATAAGACTAGGGGACCTGTGGGTCATGTCAGCATATCAGTGCACCGGGTCATACAATGTTTATGTTTGTTACGTAATGCTACAATGTTTTTTAGCTTAGCATATGCCTTTGTCCTGGAGGGACTTACACAGATGACATTTTACATACTATACATTCATACCTGTACAGCTGTTAAGGGACAGGGCTTAAAACCAAAAGGTTGTGGGTTCAGTTCCCAGACTGAACACTGCTGCCATACTTCTCAAGAAGGTATTTAACCCTATATCCCCTCAGTGGATATCCAGCTGTTCAAATGGATCATGGGTAGAAAATGTAAGCAATGTAGTGTTCCCTGGATAAAAGTGTCAGTTCAGCCAGTACCTAAACAACAGCGCTTAGTATTTTATCAAGCAATTCAGACTAATTACCTTAAAGCACCTTCCTGTCATAAGTTCAGCAGAGTTTCACAAATACTGCTCATTTATTTTCAAAACAACCATAAACCATTTCTTTTCAACCGCTCTTAAATTTAACTTTTTACATTCAAAAGTGGCTTGAGAGAGATATTTATGAATATTATGACTTACTAAGTGTGTTTTTTGATGAGGGTGAGCCATCTGGTTTTCATAAGTAACCTGATCAGCAATGTACCAGTAAAGGACCAAACAGTAGGAAGTGAAAAAATACATCTATTTGTAGGACTGATTCATGAACAGAGAGCATTTATGGACAATGAATTATAGTGAATTATGGTTAATTCTCAAAAGAATATTCTCTGCCTCTCATGTTATGGGCAGCAGAGCTCTGAGATGACTAAGCGATTAAAGGTGACATTTGTTTGGACAGATTTTCACACATTTCCAAGCTTTGTTCTTCTCCTGTGTTGACAGAGCACAGCATTTGAAAATCCCCTCACATCCCCGCCCAGTACGGCCTTCTGTCTGCCATCACCTCTGACCCGCACCTGTGAGCGACACGTTCTTTCCTTTGAGTTACCGTGGTTATGTAAGAGCCGTAACAGCACCCCAGGAAGAATGACATAACAGCCAATTCAGACTTCTTTCCGTGGCGCACGACAGCTGGTTCCAGGTCAGACGTGCCTGAGCTCCTCCACTTCAAGAGAAGGGTCAGAGCGCTGCCCCACTGACAGACACATGGCCTGTACCAAAGCAGGCAGGAAATTCTCTTTACCAGATGCCTGCATCAAACTAACCATCGCGCAACGTGGTGACCTCCAGTGCAACTGAAGCTTTTGAAAGCCAAGTATGAAGTATCTTTGGAGTTTCAGTGGTGTAAAAATGATGCCACTGCATTCCCCTCTACCCAGAACCCTCTCACAAGAATCCCTCTCTCCCTCATGGAGGAATGACACATTCACCTCCTTAACCAACTGGAGAAGCAGACGACAGTGACGAACAGCAGTCACTGGATCAAAACACACAGCAGCTGTCTCTCTCCCTTTCTGTCTGTCTGTGAGACTATCACTTAACCTCCAAGGACAGGACGGACAAACCTCAATTACAGCTTGCAAGTCCAATACAAATAAAGCAGTGAGACAAATATAACTTTCAAAAATAAAAATGTCTTCACTTCCTGGTCCACATCTCATCTCACTGAGTCCTTCACAAGGTGATAAGAATAAATTCAGCAGATTATTCTCTGAATTTGAGCAGATAAGTCTCAAATTTATGCATATCTGCAGGCTGGCTGGTCCATAATTCACTTCAAATTTTACAGTCAGGATGGCAAACTTCAAACTTTACTCTAAATGTCCAACACATCAAAATCTCACCAACTGCATTTTGGCACTAATGTTTTCAGCTATGTATGAGGAAACTGAAATGGTGAAATGCAGAAATGAATTAAAAAGCATTTGTCCGCATTTATTGCAATCATACTGATATCTTAGAAGAGAGGACAGGCATAGCTATCATGCACCAGATGCATCTGAAACCAGGACAATGGCCACAGCCCCACAGGCAGAAAGCGCAGGAGGAGACATGCAGGTATAAGTGTCATCTAAGAAAACAAAGAGCTTGTACATTGTGTCTGTGTACTCATAGCTTCAGGGTAAGGTGGTAAATAAACCTGAGGGGTAACCATACAACTAACTGGCAAGGGCTGCTCTGACATAAACCGCCCACCATCCCTCCTACCTTTGGGAGAGAGGAGCACCGCGCTTCTGCCCAGGGTGACGTCTCCGCCTCCATTACTCGCTGGGCTGGAGTAACGCCGCGGGACACAGCGGTGCCGAGCGAAAAGCAAACCTGTAAAAAGTGCTCTGATCAAAATTTCCATAATTCATTTTGGTGCGTTTCTTCAGTGCGAGAGCGTGCAGAGTGGATAGGAGAGGAAGGGAGGCCAAGAGGGAAAATCAGTCATCATTCTGTATGTAGCAATGACCTCCACTAAAAGGGAAAATCACTGTTCATCTCTCCAAAGTATACACTTCACAAGGTTTTCAGGACTGGCAGATGCTTTTTTTTTGTTTGTTTTTATGATGCACACTTCAAAGTGACTTCCCCTCAATCTTGTCACTATCGTCAAGGCACACAATGAATCACCATCTCTCTCTCTCATTTATCTGCGTTTTGATCTGTGGACTAATGCATTACAGAGCACCACGTTTTGGTTAAATGTGTCCTATGGAATGTGTTCTGTTTCTCCTCAACTGGTCCAATGCTGAATGCTCCTTTCTTCCTGTCCATACAGGTCACCACACTATTAAGCAAATGACCTCCCCCATTACCTTATTCACATTATTTTCGTGTGGCCGTTATGGATGAATTTCCAAAGCAGAGATCCCTTTTTCCCCCCACTGTTCCATGAAGTGCAGCACTGAGTTGCTAATGGTAAAGTGAAGTGTTGAGACTACTTTTGGATGATAATTTTGCCAAACCTAAAATGTTTTATTACTCTCTTAACTTCTCTCACTGAAACTTCAAGGATTATTCTAGCACTGGCCTCATTCATTATAGGCAGGCGGAGACACTGAATGTCCAGTGTTATTGGTTCTCTGTAATAGGCTAAGTTACCTTCAAACAGTTTGAAGTGCATTTCGTGACTTTGCTTGTTTTGGGTGTGTTTTTTTTTCCCAGTAACCCAGTAAAATTAGATACAGTTTGTATATCCTGGCGAGACTGGTTAAAATTAGCCACAATATTGAGATCTCGTTACTACACTCAAAAAGAGCGCGTCTGTGTCCTTTCTACGGCATTCAAAATAGAATATCCGGCCTAGTTTGAGAGAAACTATTCTTGGTGTGAGGCCTCAAACTTTGCATACTAATGCCTTCTGTCCCTCGGTTTCTCCAGACCTCCAGAGTAATATTGCTTTCTAAAACTTTTTCTTTTCCATTTGAATCACATCATAACATTGAGCTACACTTTCGATGAGCAGAGAATTCTGCGCTACCAGTACAAACACTTTCCAGTACCACATGTCTGACAGGGATTTTCAGACAGGATTAAATGATTAGAAGCGCAGCGCAGCCCAGACAGCGTCGGTAAGATCTCTCGTCGAAGGGCGTGCTGTCAGGAGATGTCACACTTGTTCACCAGGTTCTGCCGGAAAACGCTGCCATGATCTACACTTTACAGGGCAGCCATGAAAGTGTCTCCGTGTCTGGGTTTTTTCCACGTCTGGGTCACAGTTCGAAATTTAGCCATGGACACGGGGAACAGTATTTCAAACACAAAAAACAAGGTCTTAAATGATGCTAAGAGTGAATAAATGCAAGAGAAGGGAAGGAAGTTCACATCAGGGTTCCACGGCACTCTTTTGAGTATGTCATGACTTTGCTTTCCAAAATAGCAACCAAATGTGACTTTATTTCTCATAAAACATTCTTACCACTCAGCAGGTCAACAGGGTGGGTTGCTGAGGATTCAGAAGTTACAATAAATAAGTCTCTAACTCACAGAAAACCATAAACTATAGAGACAGCACACACTCATCACACTAAACGAGGGACGTGTGGTGTACTCTCTACAGAGTACCATATAATATATAGAAAATAATAAATAATAAAAAATGAACAAAAAAAGGTGGAGCCCATCGGGAGATTTCGCCCCCGGTGCAACACAGGTGGATGGAGCCGGCTGCTGGCGGGGTGGGGTGGGGTCACGGCAAAGATTTATATTATGTACAGAGTAAAGAACACAAGAATAATGACTATGAGTGTACGCGTCTCAGCGAGGCGAGCGACACAGCTGCTGGCGGAGTGAAGAAACGGTCAGCTAGGACAGGCCGATAATAATCGCAGGGCCATCTGCGGACCTGGGGCTACGCAACCCCTAGAGCCTCCGCCACATTCCTCCTGCACGCCCCAAATCGGAAATTATTCGGAGCAGTGAGACTGGGCTGTGCCCTCTCTGTCGCCGGGAACTCAGTGATGAGCTGTAGTGCAATAACAGACGACAAGTAACAAATACAGCAGAACAAAAACCACATCCCAATAGCGTGGTGTAACAGCGCCAAAGCAAAAAGGAGCATACACTATAAAACTGATGGTGATACGCTTTTGTATTTTACTCTCAAGAGCTCATACGCAATAAATCTGCAGAAACTCGACATGAATACCAATATTCCCTACAGTATTTGTCAAGGGGGCGCTGGAGAGAAGAACAGGTGGTTTTAAATAGGGAATTTCACACAACAGTGATTGACCGCAGCGGATCTTTAAAAATCACGGATCAGTTAGCACCCGACACATCATTAAACTAGTGGATTGAAATGTAATCGTACTTCCATTTCCATTAAAGCGTAATGATGATTAAACAGGAATTAAGTATCAAATAACTCAGCAGGTAGCCTATTGTCATTGCTTTACCATGTACAGAGCAGGCTGCTTCGTAAGGATCACATACGTCCAGAACAAGGCTAATTCTTAAAATCTGACTGACAAACTAAGGGGACAAATGGACGACTATGTTTTAAAAAGTTTTTCTTTCAACTGAGAAGTGCCCCAAGACAAGTGATGCAAATATTATTGAAACGTGTTTTAAAGTTTTTTTTTTTTTTTTTTTTTTTTTTTTAATGCAATCACCAAGTAAAATTAAACACCGAACTGTAGATCAGTGAATGTCCTTAATGTAGGCTAATCATTTGACCATCTTTTTTTCGAGCGTCACAATGATTACTGGCGGTCGTGTTGCCAGCTTTCAGTCGTTTTCTTTATAGGTTTCCGGACAGCGTAGGCTGTGAATATACAGTTTCTGAGCCGCATTTCTTGCACTGACCTTGAGACTATCGGAAGACACAGTGAAGCAAAGTTTCTTTTTTTTTTTTCGTCTTGCCATGGCGACAGGTATTAAGGTACGAAGCTAACCTGCACAAATTGTTTTCTCCAAATAGTTCACGTGTTAGGTAATTAGCCCGAAACAAGAGGTACACGGTATTCAAATTCTAACGGCTTTTTCCATTAATTAGGCACCCTTCCGTTCAACTGAGTGCAGTAGCTATGAAGTGTTGTCAATGAGCAATTTTAGCGAAACAATTGATTCTTGTAAAGGCTATCTTTAAAAAGTGAGCACAGGAACGATTCTATCCCCCTGTTTTGAAAACATGAGGTGGAATCTTGTATTCGTAATTCTTATAAGATGAGTGCTTTGTATAATTATTCCTGTAAATCAACACTATCAGTCTGGTCACAATATCTAGCCTACACTAACGTTTGCACATCACAATGCTCTATATTGCGATGGCTGCCTGCAGTCGTGGTTTGGGAGGTGGGTTTCTACTCATTTGGAAGGTACTGCTGTTGCACATTCATCAAACTCTAAATGGATATGAGGAATCCAAGCTATCGACTTTGCAATAAAAGTAATATGCCTGCAAACCTAAAATATTACTTCAAATATAAATGCATGCGCATAATTTGCTATTGACAAGCAAGTTAAATTATTTAAGCACCTTTTCAGATAAAAATGGGATTCGCACAGGCATGCAATCTCCAACCCAAAATGACCAAAGAGGGTATTCGAGATTCCCATTCAGTGAAAGCCAGAGTGGTTTAATTTAACCATTTATTTAGTCTGAAATTTAATGAAACGTGGAATTTTAAAGTGCATTTATCACATTAGTTTAAGAACAGGTGAATTCCAGCTTCGGTTCCTTTAATGGGTTTTGCTGGGGACAAATCAATATTGTGTTATTATATATGACCGATGAGGAGGCTGGGAAAAAGTGTGGAAAACGTTGATTTATGAATTTAGATAATTTCCTCTCAGAGAAGAGCAGGAGACGTAATGACAATTAAATGTTGCAGAGATGAATGGATCCGTCCTGAACAGTCAGACGTTTGCCGAAATCTCCTCCTGCACCTTCGTCTTGTTTTAATCCACGAAACAACCCCGCTGCTGCTAATCACCGGCGCCAGGGTCCTGCAAATTAACTCGACAGAGCCTATTTTCCTGTGATTTCTTGTTAATTAAATAAAAGCCCTGGTAGACGCAGGCAACATCTGAAAGACGTACTTATACAGATTGTCAGGCTGTGCGTTTTTCAGGAAAGCGCTTTCTAAAACAGCAGTCTTTACTGTTTAGGGAATAAACCAATTAATAGATAATTCTTCTATGCAGAAAAAAACGCATTAATTGTATCGATTCCACTGCGCAAATGTATAATTCTTGTTGAAGGCGCGTATGCCAGTACTGCCTTTTGTTTCGACTGAAGGCCGTCACTGTGTTGGAAAGCTGCGAGCTTCAGGGTGTCAGCGCACGCAATCGCAGCTCGCCTCACGCAACACAGTACCGGCAAAGCTCTGTAATAGGGAAAATAAATAAATAACTGCACAACATTCAAGGTCCCGTTTAATCATGGGAAGCATTACCATTGCAAGACAGAGAGGGGAAAAAAGCTGATTTATGTGCAAGTAATTTTATGACACTTTGACATGGTTAGTTTTTAAAGAGGAGGAAAGAGTGTTTTTTTCCCTTCAGAAGAAACGATTTCAGCTGTGTTTTTTTACCCTGACACATGACAAACAATTCAAACACAAACTTGTCAGGTAATAGGGAACAATGGCCAAATCAACCTCCAATTAGACTCGCTAGCAGCAAACAACAAACAGCTCTTGCTGGGTGCTCAGCGGTGATTATTTTCTGCTTCTCTCAGTTGTGCACATAGCAGCTATTGCGCCAGGAGCCAGGCTTTCATCACAAGTTTGCAGGGCTGCGAAAGAGAAGGCTGAAACATCACAGCGTTAATACAGAGGTGAAACGGGGAGGGAAAGCATTTTTTGTGAGCAAAGCACCCCCTCTCTTGCTGTCTGATGCGGAGCCTACCAGTATTTGGAACAGCGCAGAGGAATTGTTAACCAAAGGATTTTTTGTTGCACAGGGGTGGTCAAACCATAGCCCTTCAAAAGCTCGTGTGTGGCCCCTGAAGTGAGTATGAAGCAAAAAAGAAAAAAATCACACTTCCAGTACAGGCCTACAGTTCTGGGTCTTGTGGAATGTGTCAAATGCTATTACACACACAAATATGGATTCAGGGTGCAGCGGTGAGTTGGGTGAGCAGATTCTTTTTGTACAACATCTGAGGGACCCGCCCCTACCTCACAATGTACTATACTTAGCTCCCAGTTCAGGCCCTGGTCCTCTCATGCCTGGACTACTGTAACTCCCTCTTTGCTTGTCTTCCTGCCTGTGCCATCAAACCCCTGCAACTAATCAAGAATGCAGCTTCACAACTTGTCTACAGCCTCCCTAAATGTAATTAAGTAACACCCCTCCTCACCTCACTTCAATGGCTTCCTGTTATTGCTCACATCAAGTGCAAAACCTTGGTGCTGGCATAAAGGACAGTGAATGAGACAGCCCCCTCATACCTACAACTGGTCTTCAAACCATACATAGCACCCAAATCACTATGCTCTGCAACCATGGGGCAACTGACTGTCCCATCCTGATGGGGTCCCTCCTCTCAGGCACAATGCCTGTCTGTACTGGTCCCTTAGTGGTGGAATGAACTTCTGATGGGGTTCAGGACAGCAGAATCACCATCTTCTGATGCAGACTAAAGATCCACCTCCTCAGACTGGACCTCTGTTCTACGCGCTAACACCTGCTTCTTGCATTACTTGAATTATTTACTGTTTATTTTATGTGTAGTATTGCAATGTGTTTTGGAGTCTGTGATCTATTGCCTGTGATGTATGGTAGTATGTGTACTTGGCTTCCCATAGTTTCTAGGCTGTCTAGTCAGGTTGCACAAGTTAACTTGCGGTGGGGCTTCAATGGTGTTCTGCACACACTCACTGGTCTGGGAGTATTGTTAGCCTGGTCTGAAACTGTTGCTTGTTCAAGTTGAATGGATACATTCTGTTCCTTTGTGCTGGCAGTCGCTCTGAATAAGAGTGTCTATTAAATTAATGTAATGGATGGTTTGTAAAAACGTTTGTTGTGGCCTTTTGATAATGATACTGGTAAATCGGTTAATTCTTGCTCCCACTCTAGGTCATGTTGGCTGCCCCTGCTGTGCTGGGGCCTTAAGCTTTGCTCAATGGGGCACCTTCAATGAGGGGATCTCTTAGTGGTGACATCACAAAGTAGTGAGGGTTCTGGGTTCTGACTGCACTAGTCAGGGGCTTAAGGGTTTACACTGTTACAGAAACACCAGATACACTCCCATGATAAAACTGAATTTTTAATTGGGACAGAGGGCTACAGCACAGGCAAAGGTTTCAACATATCCCATACAACAGCCATGCATTTACTCTAAGATGGCTGCTTTCTGCAGTTTTAGCCCTCTTTCCTTTGTCAGGTAGTACAGAATTCTGGTTTAGTCTCCTCCCTCTCAGCAACATATTGGTGGTGTGCTACCAATACATTCACAGTTTTAAGTCCAGTCTCACAAGTTATTAAGTACATCACAAAATTCATTACGCATTACAAGTGAGTGCACATACATGCAGAGTATAGGCACTTTGTACCATGAGGGAAGCATAGCTTAGCACCTCTGTAAGCCGATAACAAACAGAAGACATGAACAGTCTGGACATTTGCATCTGATGATATAGCAGTTTGGTTTGAGGGGAGCAGTCATTCCCCAGGTATTTACACGCACAATGTGATTGATCGGATGTGTCTGCTTGTCAAGGTAAGTTATCTAATGGAGAGCATATCTCTGGGCCTGTGAACATTACTCCATCTGAGGCAAGGCTGATATGTCCCTCCACCCAGCTGTGACCCAACAGAAACCGTCCCCATTCTGCACAAGCAACATTCTGTCAGTGTGCAATATGCAGTTTTATTCCTAGCTTTTAACTTGTCAATATTACTTAATCTTGCTTTCATTAAGGAACCTACTGCTTTGAGGACATGTAGCTTTGAAACTGTGGGCTGAACATGCATAACAGGTGCAAGAGCACAATAACTAATATTAAATGGTAAGAAAAATTACTGTCTGAATTCCCCTCTGCATTGCACATTTTTTATAAACAGGTTATGAAATGTTTCTGTTGCCACGGCCTGAGGCATCGCCACCTCCCCTCAGCCCTCGTATCTCAGCACTTATTCAATTTATTCCTCCAAACAAACGCACAGCGCTCCCCTCACCCGCGTAAAAAAATAACGTTCGAAATGATCCATGTTGTTCTCGAGACTGGCCTCGGGCTTGAATTAGCTCCCATTTCCCAGCATGCTTTACATCGTTAGTGCCTTGTTGTGAAAGTAATAGCCATAAACTACTACCCCAGGTTACGGGAGAGGTTGCCTCGCGGTTTTCCGGCAGGGGGGGGGGGGGGGGGGGGGGGGGGAACGGCACTATCAGGTTAGCGATTCTGACCTCAAGGTATTAGTCTAGGGGGAGATGCTGCCAACATTTGTTACCTGCCAACCTTTGATTGTTTTTTTCTTTATTTTATTCCATCTGAGCCTGAGCTTTTTTCTTGCACTGGTTCTGCTGAATACAGACATTTCAGCATCTGCTCAGAATATCGCATTTCTTCTGGCATGCCACGTTTGTCATTTTATATGTGGCATAATTAGTATGATACAGTTCAGTGGATGACTGTAAATGAATTTTGAAAAATAGAAAACAATATCAACAATGCAAACCATGTGAAAACATTTTGTTTTGTGAATGAAACAAATGAACGATATTGCATGTTTTCTCATATAATTTCATAGTTTGTGCAATACACTGACTGAAAATGAGAAAGTATCTGACTGTCCCCCATATCTGGTATATGAAAGCCACTTAACTATAAATAAAATTTCTTTTTCGAAATGTTAACTGGGATGGAACCAGACACTCAGAGGAATATTTTCAAAACTTAATGGAACACAAACAAACATCTGCAAAGATTTTGAAACCCAAGAATCTGCTTTGTGTAAAAATGCCATATCATAAAAAACAAGTAAGTTGTTTATATGATTGATGGTGCTTTAGACTGTTGTAGTACTCCACATTAAGCAATTGTCATCACGATTTCATGTCTACAAAAGATTTCCATTACATAGGGAAAGAAATATTTAAGATCCACTTTGTTGACTTTGATTGCCATTACCTGGATATTTTCTGACTGGCTCATGGTGTTGTCTTTGGGTTTTTGTATAAATTAGTTGAAGTAAACTCAGAGTTTACCATTGGAAGGTTTTCCCACAGTTTAATGTTGGAATCTGTCGTGCTATGTTTGATCTGGTGACATCAGTCCTTGAGTGGGATGCTGGAATTCTGGGAAAGCTGAAAATATCACTAATTGCATCCTGGATTTCCGCTGCTGGGATTCAGCAGGCTTCAGTGTGGCAAGGCCAGGGCACTGCATCATCAAAGCCTAGTGACCCTTCAACATATTATTGAGAGATGAATCTTTTTCTAACAGCTTGTTGCCCTTGATCCTTTGATGCAATCAGTGAAATGCGAGGAGAGAAACAGAGGATTATCTATCGTGCATTTCAATGAATCACAACTGGAGACTAATGGAGAGATCTGACATGCTGTAATGACTTAATGAGTCTTCCCTTGCCTTGGGTCTGCCTGGGACAGATACTACTACTGAATGGAAACCACAGAGTGGAAATCACACCAAACAGACAGCAGCTCTCTGCTCTGCGCTAAAAGCTGATATAAGTCTGAATACTTGGTCACTCACAGAACAATAATGATGGATCATTTCCCAACAGTCTCACTGGTGAACGTTTTATCCTTCAGTACAATTCATCTGGGATTGCGCTGAGAGCAAACTATTATCATTCAAGTTAATTTGTATAGTTATCTGTGTGGTGTCCTGTTCATCTGAATTTCCATGAGTTATGTTTTTTTAGTATTATCTTGTTTTCCTTTTCAATGCGGCCATGGATGTCAAAAGGACAAATCTGTGACTGCAATTAGCTGAGCTCTTTGGTCTCCAGCTGTATTTTTATATTGCATTGTTAATCTCTTGGCCTGTTCTGAAATAGATGACATTTGAACTCACAGAAAAGGTGTGTGTGTAGTGTCCACAATGACGAACAGCCACTGTGGGCTGTTATCTGTGAACAGTTCTTCACCAAAACTGGTTTCCTGAACCTGCCCAGTGTTCAGGTCTTTCCCTGTGGATTTTGTGGGGGTTTTTCTGCCTTTGCCCAAAGACTTTTACAAGCCTGAGAGAGTGTTAGAGCTGTTTCTTTCATCCAAAAATGGCTTTCATCCTAAAATCCGGTCCAGACAGAGCCTCAGCGATAAAGCGCTCAGCTCTTTGCTTTGTCTCCGGCATCAGTTAGTTAGAGTTGAGTCAGTATGGGCAGACTGTATCTGCGTGTCCCATGATCCTCTGCAGTGTTTTACTTTCTTTTTTTGTCCCCCTCTCTATTCTGGCACGCCTCCACAGCCGACAAAAGCATCCTGTCGACCGTTGCCCTTCCCGCGGAGTGGCGGTTCACACCGTAAATCGAATCCGCATGCCGTCAGGTTTTTTTTTTTTCTCCCCGTGCCAGATCTCAGCGTTGTTTACCCATGATGCCTCACTGCGGGTCATAATTGCTGAAGGCCAAGCGGCTGAAGGCAGTGACTGTGACTGACCTAATGTTCGCATCCCTTTCTTTGGTCAGATGGTCGAGGCTCGGGGGCAGTGAGTGACACGGCTTGGGCACAAAAGGTGGCCAGATGCCACCGGTCGGCATCGCGAGAGGGCCAGGTGCGTTCACCGTCGTGTCCAATTGGCGCCTTACTTCCGAGAGTAACGGTGGGCGCAGATGAATCTCTGACGCCCCACGATTCTCTGATCATCAGCCACGTGAATCGGCATGTCTGCTTTCTGTGCTCCATGCTAGCTGCCAGACACAATCCCTGTGACCTAACTTTGTATTTTTGACTTGTACAGAGATTCAGATTCAACGGATGATTTTGCTCGGTTAAAACAAATGATTCATTCCCGTTCTACCACGGACAACAGTGTTTTCCACATTGCTCCCCGCTGATACCACTACGCTTCTTCCCTGCTATGCAATCACCCAGCTATGTTTGATTTCTATCAATATACTTCTCGGCTCATGAACTATTCCCATGCAACTGCCCAAAAATCATTCACTTTCATACCCTCATAT
Source organism: Megalops cyprinoides (assembly GCF_013368585.1). Taxonomy (NCBI): domain Eukaryota; kingdom Metazoa; phylum Chordata; class Actinopteri; order Elopiformes; family Megalopidae; genus Megalops; species Megalops cyprinoides. The sequence continues at coordinate 18,862,621 of NC_050595.1, read as the reverse complement.
TGTGGACACAAAACTGCAAAAAAAAAAAAATCTCAGTTGAATGAATTGGCAGTCATTTGGTTTGAGCTGTACTACACTAAACGCCCAAAAGACTAATTGAAAGCATAAAAGAAGAGAGATATGGGCCAATGAACACAGAAGTTAACTGTGTACTTTCATATTTCAACAAATCTGGTTTGTTGAAATATGAAAGTACACTTTCTTAAGGTTATGTATCCGAATAAAATGGGTCCTCTCTTTGATGATATTAAATGAAATTTTTTGTGCCTTTGTTTGCTGCACTGGCAGTGACCTTGGGCAATTCTCCAGTACAGAGGACCAAAAAGTGATCTGTCTCCGCAACTGTGTCAGTTCTGTGGCACATTTTCAGTTCATTGTGGGCCATAGATAGGTATTTTCAACCACAGAAACTAAGGCAATGGTAATGTAAATATAATAAAAGACACTGCTTTTTCATGAGAGGCCAGTCATTTGCGTCTTTTGAGACAATCTCTGTGTCTGTGTCTGTGCATGTGTGTGCCACATTTTATTTTTATATCAAACTGTTCACTGTTGCAAAATGCAAGAGAAAAAACATGAATGTTCCTGGGGATTTCTGTTGTGCTCCGATTAACAACGCTATTGAACATACTATGTGACGGCTGCCGAATCAGTGTGGGCATTTCCTACATAGCTTTGAAATGCCGACTTTCGCATGTGTGAAGGGAAAAGTGAGTGTCCCTTTGCAACGCATGGGTTCATGCAATCCATCGTTAAGGGTGTGAATCTGGACTTCATGATGACTTCTACTCTGTACATTATTGGTAGCTGGGTTAGGTAAACTGCACTTAGACATTAACAGTGGAAGCAGGTAACCTACCTCGCTGTGTACGCAGTAGCGTATAGGGTGCGGTTACAGGTGAATGCACGTAACCCTCCTATAGACATTGGGTGAGACAACCAACGCACCTTACAGGGAGTGCTTAACGTGCAGTGGATCAGATCTGAGTCTATGTCTCATTTGTGTTTTTAAATGAGGTTGTGATTTAAATGAGGCTGTTTTTTATGTATTCAGAAAGGTATTGCTGTGATGTAGGGAATTGCATGTTTTTAAATGTGTGATGTCAAGACAGCAATGTACCTATCTGCAAGATGGTATGCTCCAGTCAGGAGTAACCTGTGAAGCAAAGGGTATACAGGCCATTGTCCTTGCAAGGCCTGGGAGAGACAGTTGGAGTCTAAGACTACAATAAGTCTGGTCTGTATGTTTGCTTTGTAGTGTGAGCTAGGTTCTTTCTTTTGTTGTTGCTGACCAGTGTTAGTGTAGTTTAATACTGTATCAGTTTGTATATAATTATTTCCTTTTTGTATGCCAGTTTCCCCTACACTGTGTATATCTTTCACCACTGCACGTGCACCTAGCTGTAATAAACTCCCACCTTGCCCCATATTTTGGATTCCTGTGTTTCCCTGCCACCTCCCTTGGCCGTGTGTGACCCACTACCTTGTGTATGTGTGTGAGATGCAGATTGTGTTTTAACATGGAGTTTGTGAGCAACATATTCATCCCCTAATGAATCCAAATGCAGTTGCTTCAGTGCAGTGGCGTGCAGCGTGGCATGAGCTAGCCATGCTTGTGAAATCACCCATCATCACAAAACAAGGGTGAGGTATTTGTATCTGCACATGCATTTGCATGTTTCTTCTCCCCACTCTAAAGAGTCTCTCTCGCTCTTTCCCTCTCTCTCTTGTTTCATTGATGAATAAACAATTGTGCTTTTCTTCCTTTCCCCTGTAGGGAGGGGGATTCCATCACAGAGCAGACATTGCTTTCTGCTCATCAAAAAGATGAGTTCTCATCTCTTAAAATAGACCTTTACACAGGATATATCAGCACCGGCTTGCAGTACGTTACTGCACATCTATATTCATCTACATTCACACCATTATGAACGCCACTGTTTCTGAAGCTTCTTTTTATTTAAATCTCCATAGGCTCCTGCTCCCACACAAATTTGGCTATGCTCACCTCCTGACCGACAGAACAGGTAGAGGCAGATTCACATACTCCACAGTCAACCTCAAAATGACATTCTCGTCCTTAAAGAATGCTTTTTTTTCATGCAGTTCTATTAAAGTCCATCTTTTCTTTTCCTGTGATACTCGAACTCTACAAAAGCACAATGTGCGCTCAAAGGTTGCTTTTGCAATGTGAGGAGAGGCCATCGATGATCAAATCCCAGGCCTCCAGTGGGTGCAGACATCCTACCCCCCTTCCGCCCTGCTGGGGTAGGGGTCAGCGCACACTTGAACCTGTTTACGTGGCCCTCGGACGCTCAGGCGCTTTGCTCTCGACCCGCTCTAGCCTCTCCCATGCACAGAGCTCTAGGGAGGGACATCAAGGCACTCAGGAGAGCTTTCGCAGTGCACTCTGTTCACGGCTCAGGAGAGGGGTCATGCTGCTGCCTTAACAGCACAGCCAGGAGAGCATAGAGGTGCAGCGTGGGAATGCTCTCAGCACATACACCTGGGAAAGGAGACATGTTCTGATAGGACTTCAAAGGAGGGCGCCTCTCCACACACATACAGACACACACGCGCACACACACACACACACACACACACACACACACACACACCTTGGGAAAGGAGGTACGTTCTGATAGGACTTCAAAGGAGAGTCATCTCCACACACACATATACACATTTTTATGTACAGGTGTACACACACACACACACACACACTTACACACTCATTTCGCACTGCTGCAGAGAGGGAAACAGACTGCACTTTTTTAGCTAACGTCTCCATCTTGTGGACACAAGCCCACTGACGCCAGTGGCCTCCAGGGGGCTGCACCCTGTATAGCCAGTAAAGGTGCAGGTGTTGTGATGAAGAGAAGAGGAAAATACAGCAAAAAAACAGGCCACTTACAGTCTATCCCAGCTCATCTACCTATAGACTATAGCACACCAGCCTTCATCAACTTCAGACTACCTCCTTTCTCTGACTGTATGAAAGAATAACTTGGAGTTGTATGAAATAGCAAGTCAATGTTTTCAGACTGCATGTAATATGTGATCAAGGAATTACAGTAATTCATAATTTGAAATCATAAATAATGAAAAGACAACCTCTAGAGCAAAAAAAAACAGCACTCCCACACTTGTAATGATTTCTCTAGTTTGTCACCTGTTTTCAGGTCAAACGAGAAGTTCGCTGACTTTACGGCTGCTCTCACTTTGGCAGGTTGTTCATCTCTCCCTCTTGGGCCGAACTTCTCGGATGACAGCACAGGTGAAGCCTGCGGAGGAGAGCGCTTTTCTCTCGGACGGCGACGCTTTAGAAGGTACAACATCTGTGCAGGGAGAGCGTTCCAAAATGGCTTATCCTTGGAGGGTGTCGGCGGGGCCCGTGCAAACTTAGGCCGGGATGCTTGTTGCCACGACAGTGTGCACAGATGTTTAGCGATTCCCAATGTCAGTTTGTCCTTAACTGGAGCTCCTGAGGAATTGCGAATCTTCCAAAAATAGTACTGCACATACTAAAGAAACATAGAGTGTGTAAAACAAAGACACCCAGTCGGCCAGGCAGATAATATCCTTTTCTGTGCATCTCTCTCTCTGCTTGTCATCCCACACACAGCTTAATGCTAGCGTTTGTAGTTGATCTGTGATTAGCTTGTCTGATGGCAGTTTGGCATAGTGGTTGGGGAACTGGCAACTTAAAGCCAGAGGATTGCAGGTTTGAGTTCCAAATGGCGTACATATAACCAGATAATACATAAAAAATATGTAAATGATGTGTGTGTTGTGTCTAGATAAGGGAATCTGTGATGCAAACGAAGCTAGACTTTGTGGAGGTGATCCCAGCTACCCACCCCCCACCACTTCCCCAAAAACCTTAACAGACAATTATGTCTCAGTCATGTGAAATGCAGGCCACAGTACCCCACATCACCCAAACTCTGCGAGCTTAAACTAGTAACAGGAGAGTGAGGTTTCAGACACCAAAATGGGTGGAGCTACCATGTTTTATCAGTGATACAGTTATTTGAACCAATCGTAGTGAAGAACTTAACTCATGCTGCCCAGTGGATCCCATTCCCCCTCCATATCATATTTTCCCCTTTCGCTAGAAGCACAGTACAGCCCACACACACACACACACACACACACACACACACACAGTCTGCTAAGCCCCTGACAGACGTCCTTCGGCGGTCGGGGTGCAGTATGGTAAAAGGGAAGCTGGGTGTCACCAAAATGGAGCCAAACAGACCAAGACAGCTTGTGTGGAAGCTGAGGAACTTGAACCAGAATGTTGCTGGTTCAAATCCCAGGAGTTGCTCTGTTGTTGTGTCCTTGATTAAGGTGCACATCCTGAATTGCTTAATTATGTACTGATCTGCATAAATGGCTAGTATGTAAATGTAAGATGTGCACAGTGAGTCACCTTGGAAACAGGCTTCTGCTAAGCACATAACTACTGTAACAACGAGCTCCTCTAATCAGGCTAAGGTGGAGCTTGTCTTGCTGTGCCAACTAACACTCTGCAGAAGATAGGAAAACCCTTTTTCCCCTGTTTATGCAAAATGTATTTTTACACAGAGACCCTGCCCTCAGAGTTGCTTATCGTCTAAAATTATTCCACCTTCTCAGGTCAGATGAGAGACAGAGAGCAAGAGATATAAAGAAAGAGAGAAACAGAGGTCTCATAATGCATGGCCTCTGTATAAAAAAAAAGCAATATTCATGTTTAATGTTTATCCCGCCGGCTGATGCTGAGCAGGGAAGAGGCTTTCGCCATTTTCCCCGTGGCTCCGCGAGCACGGTGTCTGTGACAGCACTCCACTGCACTCCGGCGAATCACCCGCATGAATTCATGCAAACAAAAACAGGCCTGGCTGTGGCGGCTGAGGCGGGAGCGGCGGGACTCGGCCCATTACGGGCGGCATGTCACTTCGCATCACGAACCATCGGCGTGACGCGCATCGTCTCACAAACCTCCCGCTGCCCCCACGTCTCCACGGCCACCGCTGCGGCGACAAGGGAAACGGGAAGAGGGGGAAACCCAAGAACAACAGGACAGTGGAGAAAAATGCACCTGCCTTTGGCTCAGGTAGAGCAGTTAGGTCCAGCAGCAACTAATTCCTCTGTAGCCTGTGTCTGCATTTTGAGTGCATTTTCTTTAAGTAACATCAGACGCATTACAAAACTTGGAGCTCTTAGTGGTTTCCTTGATGTGAATCAACAGTGTGACCTGTGGGACTTGCAATGGTTTCACTGAAAGAAGAAAGAGGAAGTACCTGCATTTGTGTGGACAAATAAACCTGTCTCCCTAACCCTAATCTCCCTGCTTTTCAGAGATTATTTGTAACCTTTGCCAACAAGAGCGAAGTGTGACTCCCTCAATAATTCCTTCTCAACAGGAAGCAGGAGGCCATAGTTCAAAGGTCAGTCTTCCTCATGGCTGGTTTGGCTGTCATCTCACAGTGAGTTCTCTCCTCTCTGCATCTCTCTTCCTCCTCTCCCACTGTGGAGTGTATGTACACTTTACCTCCTGGTGAGTGGCACGTGGTCTTCTCCGAAGACACCCGTTTTACATCCCATGAGCCCGTGGGTGTTTCCCAGGGGTGGTGGAGGCATGTGGAGCGAGACTGCCTTTCGCTTGCGTTTTTTCATCCTCAGCCGTCATCTTATCCTCTGCCTCCATCCCAAAGGTTTGCTGCTGCCGAGTGCTGTGCGGTAAAGTAATCTTTTAACCACTCAGAAGCAGCTTCCTCCAGCGCACTGCTGGGTCCACTCACACGGCCATACACTCCTGAAGGAGCCTGCTGTGTTCGCAGAACCCATGAACACACACACACACACACACACACACACACACACACGCACACGCACACGCACACGCACACGCACACGCATACACACACGCACATACACACGCACATACACACACACACACACATACACAGGCCCTCATTCTCTCCGTCTCACACACACACACACACACACACACACACGCACACACGCACACACACACACACACACACACACACACACACGCACACACACACGCACACACACATACACACGCACATACACACACACACGCACACACACATACACAGGCCCTCATTCTCTCCGTCTCACACACACACACACGCACACGCACACGCACACACACACACACACACACACACACGCGCACACACACACATACACAGGCCCTCATTCTCTCCGTCTCACACACACACACACACACACACACACACACAGAGGCACTCTGACTCACACACATGCCCACACACACACAGGTGCACCCGTGCACACAGACACATATAGACAGGCACTCGCTTTCTCTCACGCCCACACATGCACATGTACTCTCTCTCTCTCACACACACACACACACACACACACACAAACACAAACAGGCACTTGTTGTCACACACACAGATACCGTGCTGTGCAACTTTTTCAGAGAGAACCGCTGGGAATATGAAAACAGTATTCCATAAATATAACCTGATCTTTTATTCAGAAGTCTTCATGTCAGTTTGGTGGAAAAAAATGCATGTTTCATGCCAAAGACATACATGAGATACAACTGTAGTTATGGGACAAGCAATATGGACAGTGCATATGTTACTGCAGTTTGAAGCACAGAAATCAGGCCACCAATTTTATATTAATGGTGCATATGAATATTAAAGAGTATGAAAAACTTCAAGCAACAAACCCATTTATCCTAACCCTTTCTTCATATAGAGAGCATTTATGAAAGGTAATTGCTAACAGAAAATATATATAATCTTAATTGTTTTTTCTTATATTTGTTCTTTGAGTTTGCACAATTTCTTTGGTCCACCTAGTCCATCTTTGATTATTACAGTTTCCACAATTTTTCCTACATACCTCACAGACATGTTATTTTTGCATAATCTAGTGGACAAGAGCACAGGGTTGAACCCAGCTCAATTGAATTGAGCATGTACTGGCAAATACATTCAGCGTGTTTGCAGCAAAATCTCCTCCAAACAGATCCTTTCTCCGGTGGACAAACTGCAGACAGGCAAGATAAAATGACCACTGAACACAAGCTGGTATTCCGAAATAAAACCACACACACTAAAGTGCTTCCTGCTCAAAGCTGCACTGAAACAAAGTGGGAAAACAGACTGAGCCAGCAATGTAGACTTGGTATATCATCAATCCCACCCTTACACCATGCTATACTGCATACATTCATCCTACCTATCCTATGTTCAGTAGCTGCACCATTTCCCATTTTCCCACAACCATTACAAACACAACAACTTCAAATTAACCAACATATTTAAGCTGCCACTGCCTAATCGTGCCGTTACATTCATCAGTACATTTCCTTGTGCAATTCTTATTAGTACAGTGTTGGTATACGTTTGGCAGTATCTGATTGCATCCCTCCATACCCCCTGAGGCTGAATTCCACTAAAGCATTGTGCTATTAGTCTGTAAACAGGAAGGCGCACAGGAAGGAGGAGGGGTTTAGTGCAAAGCGCACGGCCACCACGGGGGGGTGCCATGGAAGCGGGGGGCGGGAGGGTCTTCAGCTCTTGTTCTCAGGTTTTAGGAAGCGCTGAGACTTCTGCTTCACCATCTGATGCTGCCGACGCGCCACCTGGGCGTCTGTGATGGCGTCGCACAGTTTCTAAAAAAGGCAGAAATGTGTGAGAAGCTACAGGTGTGTTTCTGCTGCAACAACAGTGCTGTAGTGTGAGGAGGTACAGGTGTGTTACCTGAGCAACAACAACACTGGGGTGTGAGGAGGTGCAGGTGTGTTACCTGGGCAACAGTTGGCTGTTTAAGGTGCACAACTCTCATAGGTTCCTGGCCATCCTTCTTGGGGATCTTCAGTTTGTTCTGTTCCTACAGTAACAAGGGGAGCCGTTAATTCACTGTATGTTTTACTTCCACGTGTCACACAAACTTGGTTCCTTTCTATCACACCACTTTAATAAACTAGCAAATATTAGCAACTATCCCAACTTGTAAATCTGTAAAATGGAAAACAGAAAACAAAGTGCATTAAACAGACTGTGCTACACTGCACCACAGACAATCAGAGAGCATAAAACTGTACCACAGACAGCTAAAGGGCATGTTAAACTGGACCTCACGCAGTCAGAGAGAGTACTCTACCTCACACGGCCAGAGAGAGTACTGTACCTCACACGGTCAGAGAGAGTACTGAACCTCACACACTCAGAGAGAGTACTGTACCTCGGACTGTCAGAGAGAGTACTGTACCTCACACAGTCAGAGAGAATACTGTACCTCACACTGTCAGAGAGAGTACTGTACCTCACACACTCAGAGAGAGTACTGTACCTCGGACTGTCAGAGAGAGTACTGTACCTCACACAGTCAGAGAGAATACTGTACCTCACACTGTCAGAGAGAGTACTGTACCTCACGCGGTCAGAGAGAGTACTATACCTCACACGGTCAGAGAGAGTACTGCACCTCACACTGTCAGAGAGAGTACTGTACCTCGGACTGTCAGAGAGAGTACTGTACCTCACACAGTCAGAGAGAATACTGTACCTCACACTGTCAGAGAGGTCACAGAGTCACAGAGGTTACTGTACCTTGCAGTATATTCTCAGGTCCCCTCCATCCACACAAGGAGGCCGGGAGAAGTGTTCAAATAAACACTCCCACTCTTTATTGAAGTGGCCCACAAACTCAATCTCCTTCAAACACATGACTCGCCTAGGTCACACACAGACAGACAGACAGAGGCACACACACACAAAGAAAAAATATACCATCATATTGACAAAACTGCCCCAGAACAAAGGAAGATATATCTCACTGATATCTCACTGATATAAGATCAGAAATATCATTGGGTCTAGATGTCTACCAAACAAAACACCAAACAGCATTGACTTTATCAGCTTGTTAATGATCTACACATAGTCACAACATAATTTACAACATGACATTTCATGCATTTAACATTTTGTAACAGTAAGAAATGTTAGAGGCACTTTTGCTCTATCTTCAATGGAAGATAATGACTTCAGTCCTGCCCTTTTCTTTGCATCAAGCCAAGCTGCAAATATTCAGCACCCAATAATTTAACAGTTACACAACAAGCCCTGTATAATGCAGATACCTAGGCTTACATCAAAGGGCTTTATGCTGATCTGAGTTCACCTGTGCTGCATGCAGTCGATTACAAACAAAGCATTATACTGACCTGAGTTCACGCACACTGCATGCAGTAGAATACAGACAGTGGCAATATTGTGATGTGCTTTGTGTGTCCCATTACCTTACCTGTTGGTCACAATTATGTTGGTTTTCTTGTAGCCAGGGAATTCGCAATGTTCTCTGAAAACCTCTCCATCTAACTGTTTTATCTCTGACCTCTGAAAGAAAATGACAGGGACATTTTGCATAGTAAATACAGAACATTCCTGGCAGTCTGACCCCAGGTGTCAGTTTGAGTGGATATATACGCAGGAAGCACTGACAAAACCGCTCCGGTATTCGATTTTACTTTTCTTTTTTAATTTGTTGCGTGTGTCTCGGCTTAGACAAGCAGCAAAATATTCCGTTCATTTGATCAACGTTTTCAAATGCAGTGCTATTTATATATCCTAAACGCACCCATCATTGTACAGTCCTTCACTGTGCTTAGAAGAAACAGCACATCTGACAACAGAATAAGGAAGTCCATGTTTATTTTTCTTATATTTAAGTTTATGGTTAATATACTTTTACACAGGATGCTCCACACTGTATACATAAAAAGCCACACCAAATTACAGATTTCACTTATCCAAAATAAATTCAAACAACACTTATGCAGTCAAGGAAAATTCTCAAAGCTACGTGTATATAAAACGTTTAAATTTTCATAAATTACATATAACAAAGTACATTGTTTCAGTCATGCTTCCTTTAAATGATAAAAGTATGAAAATAAATTGATGTTTTGCATTGCTATATATTTTGACACACATTAGTTCTGCAACTCTAAAAGCTAAAGTATACTAGTACATAGATAAATAAGAGGACAAGTCATTTAAATAAAGTGAGTATGAATTTACAGCTATGAAGATTATAACATCTTAAGGGAGCTTTAGAAAAATATAGTGCACTTTGGCCGAAGCAGCACATTAATAATGCAAAACTGCAAAAAAAAAAAAATGCAAAAATAAGTCATTTTGGTAGTACTGTGAGATGTTTTCAAATGCTACGGTATGTTTTAACAGTCCAAACTGTGACTTTTCAGACAGGTAATTTTATTGTAAAATTATCTTGTAATAAACTGGCACTGAATAGATGAGGTCGGTTATATATCCGCTTAAGCAATGTCTGTTGGTGCATCTATTTCCACACTAACACAGGCTCTCAACAATGTCTTACTGTATATAATAGACTGCCTTATTGATGTTTCCACATTTAACCCGTATGAAATGCAAACTCAATGACATTTGGCACAGGGTAATCTAATTTCAAAATCCAGGCAAAACAAATATGCATAGCCTTGACTGAGGTACACTATGGAGCCGAAAAAATTCAGCTGAAGCAAAAGGAACCTGAATTTCTGTCTTTAAAATAAAAAAAAAACTGTGATGTGTAATTCTGCCCATGTCACAAAAAATGCAGTACATCTGATGTTAGAGTTAGGCTACACAGCCAAAAGATTTTACACTGCTCCACCGAGATGGTTTTTAAAGGCAGCCTGAGCTTGATGATGTCACCAGTATAGTAAGAGGACCCCCCATTTCTAGAACACAATATGAAAAACATTCATACAAGTTGTTTTATAACATCTTAACCACCCCCCCCCCCCCACCCCCCATCCCCACCCCCCCCCCCCAGTTTAGTCCTTTTCAGGCTGCATGTGAGAAAAAGAAGAAAGGAAAGAAAAGTTAGATTTCTAACAAAAACACAAATAGAACCAGACAACTGCAACAATAACAAAAAGAAATCATTTAGATTCTAGATGGGAAAAAATAATTAACACCCATTTAAATTCAACTCAGAAATGCAGAAAAAGTGCAAATGTTTCCTCAGAACGTGTCAGTTATCACGCTGAATTTGTACTCTCCCACCTCTTGCTTTTACCTTTACTTTACTTCCAAACTACTGGGTCAGGGTTGGTCACTATAGGTGTGTCAGGCAAACGTGTGACAAAATGCTAGATCACATAGAAGCAAATATACACTTGCCCATCATGGAGCTGTACTCGTCTTTACTCAAAACATTTATTCATTGCTTCACACAACACTGGTCATCTCACTTTAAGACCTTGTCAGTAGGATCTGCCACCTGAACACATTTTGTGTAACTCTAAAGTGCTTCGTTTTTGCTCCTGTCATCCGCCATGTGATTCGTAGGTAACAGCTTAGCAACAAGGAAGACAAGTGCCTGCTTCACAGCAATACAGGACAAGAGTACAGCCTTTATCAAGAAAACCACTGCAATGTAACCTCAGTCACAGTTTGCTGCCAGATGCCCCAGATCCACCTCCTATGAAGGGCCATGTTTGCTGCATAAAAATAATAACTGACATGTTCTGGAGAGTACATGGCTTTTCACAGCGTCTTATTGTGCGCAAATAGTGAGAAAGTGAAAAGACAGAACTGAGACGGGAGAGGCATGCCGTGTCTGCCGCAGTGTGATGCCGTGATACCTTCACAAACATGTATGAATGGAGACCTGAAAAACACATGTGCCGTGTGACGGAGCCGCATCAGCAGCAGCTTACCTGGAACAGGTCGTAACCCTGGGACGCGACCGCGTTGTACGGCCGAATGATGCCATCCTCACGGATCAGGCGGACCGGTCTCAGCTTGGTCACCTCCTCGGTCGATTCGGCCACCCTGCCAATCAACAGCGAGAGTCAGCTCTCCGTCCAATCTGGTGGGGACACCTCCAAAACATACGGAGGCCGTCTAACAGACGACAGGACCACCTGCCATTTTCATTTATTTCTTTCTTTTTAGATTGGTTTCGTTTTTTCATTCCAAAACCCAAGCTGAAAGAGGAGCAGGCGGAAAGCTCCAGAAGCGTGCGATCGCACCCGCCAAACCGCCGTTTGCTCACCTTTCGTTCCCTCTACAGGGGGGAGCATGGAACAGCAAAAGGCCATGTGGTTACTGATAAATGCAGCACGTACTTAAGTTTGGAGGAGGATGGTGCAGAGTGATGGATGGAGAAAAGACTCGGGTCTCTGCACTGCACAATCACCAGGGTACCAGCAGTGAGTAGGTTCACCACTTGAGAGAAGAATTAGCCAATGGGGAGCGGGGAAGGTGGGTGGGAACTGGGCTCAAGACAATAGCAAGGGGAGTCGTCATAGCTGTTTGTGAGCATAATTGCAGGAAGTGTTTTCTGTGTAAATTTAGGAGGGGTTGAAAGCATCCCAGACTGGGTTCACAGTGGACTTGTGGGCTCGTACCCCTGGACTGATGGGTAAATGAATCTTGGACCTGCTTTCTAAGGGACACAGATTTAGTGTGTGTTCTACACCCAAATGAAGACCCATGTATTCATACATACTTTACTCCTCAAAACCTAATCTGAATCATGTAATCCAATGAAATAAACCAGCTAAACTGTGATTACAGAGCTGGTGCCCTTATAATGTTACACAACAACTCTAAACAATTCAAGATAAACCCGTTTATCTTTCTTCATTCGGCTTTTGGTTCATTTTCCCCACTCTTAACTGATAGCACCCCTCCCCCTGTCCCCATCAAATCAGCACACGGTTCATTTTCACCAAAGTCTCTACTGTCCCAAGTGCAAAATAGTGCTCCATTGCCATGACAGGTTGAGATTGATTCTGTGCAGCACGCCAAATTCCATCCGGCAGCGCAGTGTTTTCGTGCAGCCAGCCAAGCCTGGAGAGAAGCAGCTGTGGGAGGAGTTAGGGGCGGGTCTTAAATCACGCTGTTCTCACGTTTAGGTCATCACAGCCACGCTTAGTAGCTAATGCACAACGAATTATCTAAATAGAAAGAAACGTTTTTTTGTTGTTAATGTGACTATCAAAACCACTGCTGGCGAATAACTACACACTTTTTGGATGTACAGCAAGCAAGCAATGTCCCTAAACAAAACTGTGAGTTATTCATTCATTTCGCTTCTCTCTAGACACCATGTCGACCATTTTGTTCCTGCCGATGCACCAAACGTTCTACTACAGGTCATACCAATGGAATAAAAGAGGAAAACGTTTTACAGTGTTCTAAAAATTGATTTGCTGTCATACAAATATTTAAATTTATATTATTTATATGTACATATAATAGAAATTAGCATTTAAAGTGTTTCATTGAGTTTTACTGTCATGTACATGTTTAAATGATAGCAGTTTAACATCCCTAACTCAGATTTTTATTTCAATCAGAGAGTGGACTGTTTTCTGCCCTTGTCTATTTTCCCATTTGAGCAGGCTGTCCTTCTCCCAGGGCTTGGCTGTTCGTCTCACAATGCTCCAGCATGGGAGGGCGGTCAGTTGCAGTGTTAAAATGATGTAGGGGGTAAATGTTTGTCATTAATTAATGCGAACATTTCATTTTTTTAATCTGCAGGCTTGTACAGTAGATTATGAGCAAATAATTCACTGTACAAGGGGTTAGATCCTCCATGGTCATGATGCAACGCTTACCTTCCAGTTAGCAACATCCCTGTCAAAACCTCCAGCAGGCGAGCTGAAGCCCGCTCTTTACCACTGAGGTCATTTTACAACAGTCAAGAGAATTAGCCTTGCTTCCAGCCACAGCTGCAGGGTAAGCTTATTCAACAAGCTCAGAAGAAGTCAGCAACAGGAGTGTGACAACATTTTAAGCGCGACGAAATACTCACTCAACAGAGAAGAAAGAAAGGAAAAAAACATTGAAAGAACAAAAAAAAGAAAAACTCCATGGGGTTTAGTGATAAGAAAATGAAAACAAAAAAAGGTTAAAATTAGTCAGCTTGATTTACCTTAATGAATCAAAAAAGCAAACAAATAATAAAAAAAATTATGTGTGACACTCAAACCAAACCATTTTTTCACAGTTCACAGTTTCACAGTCACAGAAAGCCAGTGCAGTGATTGAGGGCAGGGTGGGGTTTGTACCTCTGTATCCCCTGAAAGGTGCTGCTCGCCATATCCACGATGCCCCCTGTAGGCCGGGCCACCACACCCACCAGGCCCTTTCCGATGCCCTTGAAGAAGCCGGCTGCACCCTCCTTCTTGGCCCCTGAAAAGCAGACAAGAAGGATGATTTAGACACACACACACACGTACGCACGAAATAACCTGGGCCAACATTAAATCAGTACCTCCTCCCTAAGGGGGCTAAACTTGCACACGCTTTCATCACGTAACCTCCCAGCATGCTCAGCAAATGACCTAAATGTGGGTCATGACCTTTCCACAGTGGAACAGGATGGTAGAACAGTGAGGTCACGTGCTAAACAACCTAAAAGGGAAACACTGTCACAGTGGCTTAACGCAATGACTGAGACTGAGACTCTGCTAATTAAAATACCCCAACGTGACTTTCATCTTAAGGGTGGTGTGTAATGCAAAAAAGAACAAACACTTCTTTGTGCAATCACCACGGATGTCACAGTTACTACACAATTCATGCGAAATTAATTTAAGACCCATGACTGAAGTCTTACGGAGGGGTTCAGAAGAAAAACTTCTTTACTTCATGCAGTGGCAGAGCAGATAAAGAACTGAACCGAGTATAGTTTAACAATGAAAACCACACAATCAAAACGATGTCAAAGGAAAATTAAGAAATGCACCTTCCACAGGCTTGGTGACGATTCCTGTTACGCCACCGACAACCCCCTGAGGGCAGAGGAGAGAGAACTGTTAGGGCTCCATGGAAACGGTTCTTTCCCCATAGAAACAAGAAAAGAATGGGACACTAGACAACCATGGCCTGGTGTGGAGTGAGTTCCCACAGGCTAACTCCCCCTAGTGGTGAGGCAGAGATTGCCAGTACCAAGTGGCCTGGAAAAGCAGCATTCTTGAAGTAAGAAGAGACAGAGCTGATGTGTGCAGTGATCAATTTTTCCTGAAAATCAAAACCAGATGTGCACAACGGTAGACAAACACGTCAATCATTCAATACTGTGGGTGTATCACACCTCTGAACTGTTCTAACCAATCTACTATAATAAGTTGATTTTAAATTTAAAAAGTCACATGCAATTAATCAGTTTCAAAGTAATAATCCTAATTATGTAACTCAATTATTGGATTCAAATTAAATCTGCAAGGAATCAAAAATAAATTTAATTAGTTGGAAAGCACTTGTATTTCTTCTACTCCGTGTGCATCTATTTTTGTATTGTGAGTTGCTCATACGAATACACCTGAGAGGATCCATTTTTACAGGCTGTTAAAGATCATACGGTGTTTTCTGTGACACAGGAGATAAAAGATTTACTAAATATAAAATGCATCAATCAAACAAATCTTAACGCCTTTGCCACCTAAAATGTCTGTTTAATATAAAAAAGGTAGTGCAGCTTATTTGATCTATAATGAATTCAATGCGTAGCCGCATAATTTCCTAGTAATTACTATATTGCAAGTGACATGGTAATTCTGGCCTCACAGCAGAAATATTAATAAATGATCCAGGTGCTTTTAGCAGTCACAATAAAGAGTTCATTCATATTCATAACTAGCCTTGCAGGGGAGTTGACTTAACCCTTCACCACTGACACAAAGGACAATGACAGACAGCCTATAATGAGCTGTAGACTGGTATGAAAAAGGCTTCTTTACAGCAGTGCCTTTCATCCAAATCACGACTGTAACTTACACAAATGAGAGGTCCTCATAGGATGATTTGCTCAATAAATATAACATCTGAGAAATTTAAAAAAAGTCGCCCTATGAGTCCAGTGAGTGACCATGGGTATAGGTGTCTGGCCATACTCGCCCAAGAGCTTTAAAACTCGTGTGAGTAGTTTTATCCTGGAAATAAGATGGGAAAACAGCACAAGCTACATATTGTCTAGCTGACTTTCACCCCCGTGTTCCATTGCGAGCCACTCCACAGTCATTTTTAACACACTGAGAAATGGAAAATTATTCTGATGGAAACATACAGTGCCCCAGTACCTGCAGGGCTGTTTGCTGTATGCTTTTTTTTCCCCTCCTCGGTTTGAGCTTTTCGCTTGAAACCACATACAACAGCAGAGGACGATATTCATATTCATGTGATATTTGCTGTGAGGCATTTGTCTCTCCTAAAAATAGCGCGGAGAACCAAAGGCCTCACATGCCTCATCCCTGCATTCATAAGCGCAGCCCTGACGATCGGCAGCAAACAAATGCTTCTTTGCGGAGCGCATGCCATATGCTGTGGAACAAGCACAGTAAGTCATTTAAAAAAACGCCACTTCTCAGGGATCGGATTCACTGTGTAAGCACATATTTTCCAGCAGGCTGATTAACGTGGTCTGTATGTTTTTTGTCCAGAAAACCTTTTCTGGAAATAAATAAATGTGACAGTTTTCTTTTTTAGAATCATTGTTATATCTCGTGCCCAATGAGAAATGTCTGTTACCCAGTGAGTGCCGTAACACTATTATAACACTGTCAGTACTCGTAAAGGTTGAGAGTCATAAATTTCACCTGAGAATCTCAGTTTAAATGAGAGCTGTGGTTTTTTAGTGTTCTCAGATGCACTGGTAAAGGTCATAAGAGACTTGGTCAAGTTTGGTTGGTCATGACTAAATCTCAACTAGAAAATGAAATGAAATTTGGGTTGGGAATAGCTAAAGTTTTGATGGGAGCTAGTAAAGTTAGATTGGGAGTCTATAAAGATTGGCCTGTAGTCAGTAAATTTAGGTTGCAAGGGAGGGAACACGTAAAATCAGTGTGGGAGTCTGTAAAGTTGGGCTGAGAACAGGTAGGGAGGGCAGGAGTCTGCACAATCAGGGTGGGAAAATCAGGCTGGGTGCTGGCACCTTGAGAAAGCCCTTTCCTCCCTTGGCCAGGCTCTCCCCGAAGTCTTTGGGTGGGCGGTTCATCTCCTCTCGCCGCTTCTGCTGGTACTCTTTGTCCATGGTGATGGCGGCCAACCCTTTTCCCACGGAGCCAGTAATCCGAGACACCATGCCTGCAGCGCCACCTGGTGGAGGAAAGAGGGGTGAGCGTCTCACACACGCTTACAGCCACAGTCCTCCACG
The DNA here is from genome assembly GCF_013368585.1 of Megalops cyprinoides. Taxonomy (NCBI): domain Eukaryota; kingdom Metazoa; phylum Chordata; class Actinopteri; order Elopiformes; family Megalopidae; genus Megalops; species Megalops cyprinoides. The sequence continues at coordinate 18,845,419 of NC_050595.1, read as the reverse complement.
GTTGACCACATTCAGCTGTCACAGGGCAGTGAGGTTTCACAATTGTTAACCAATGTGTTAAACCGATCAAATAACACCGATTTTAGTTTATTTAAGTAATTAAGCACTGAGATTAGCTGAAATTGGTGATATCACATGGTATTTCCCTCCATTTCGGCACTCATGCAGCCTCACTCTCCCATCAGTCGTGTTCCCAACTGGTGTGAATGGGGACGCAGTAGGTCCTGCGTGTACCTCCCTGTCTTACCTACTGTGTGGCCCAGCAGACTCCGCACTCCAATCACAAAGCCCTCTGCAAACTCCTCCGGCCCCTGCACAGCTCCCTGCCATTAACACACACATCAAACAGGCGCTCATTGTCCAATCAAAGGTGACTTAGAATTAAAAACAATTTCTAGATTCTGTCTGATTTGTGCCTA